>NW_026887900.1:0-92742 GCF_032173495.1 Musca vetustissima | reverse complement strand
TGGCAAACTATGTGGGCATGCGCGGAGCTTACCGAAATGTTTACAAGGGGAAGGGGAACAGATATGTGGAACAAAATATAGGGAATAACAACAACAACATGGTCAGCGATAGAAATGGTCAGGGGCATGAAGAGACAGACGCAGTTATGTTTATTTGTTGAGTGTTGGGCATGCGTGGAAAGGGTGGCAAATATGTGGCAAGGGGAAAGGGGGGACAAATATGGGAACCAAACTATAAACAGCATAATGAATTTCGCAATCTTATGCAACTATGATTAGGAGTGAAAAGGGAAGAGGCAGGAACAAATATGTGTTTACGAAATGTTTGGATCCAAGAGGAAACGGGGGGAGAGGAATATGTACGCCCTAGCTTTGAGTTTGATGTTTATTTCTGATTATATTAATACCAATGTGTTTATGTTAAATCGAGCATCGTTGAGTGTTGGGCATGCGTGGAAAGGGAGGCAAATATGTGGCAAGGGGAAAGGGGGAACAGATATGTGGAACAAAATATAGGGAATAACAACAACAACAGCATGGTTAGCGATATAAATGGTCAGCGGCATGAAGAGACAGACGCAGTTATGTTTATTTCTGATCATATCAATACCAATGTGTTTATGTTAAATCGAGCATTGTTGAGTGTTGGAATGCGCGGAGCTTACCGAAATGTTTACAAGGGAAGGGGGACAAATATGGGAAACAAACTATAGGGACTATTGAGAATATCAACAAACAACAACATACATGCATCAATTGTATCGGTAAAAATGGTCAGCGGTATTAGGAGACAGGCGCATGGATTTGTATGATTTTAAAGACTGATGGGCGCCAAAAATAAAGAGGCGAACACTTGTTGATAAGAACCATTGGACAGAAATATGATAAACAGCATAATGAATTTCGCAATCTTATGCAACTATGATTAGGAGTATAAAGGGGAAAGACAGGAACAAATATGTGTTTACGAAATGTTTGGATACAAGAGGAAAAGGCGGAGGGGGGCATTTTTTTTGCATTCTGGGATACTTTTAACAAACGAACGTAATAATACATGATATTGTCAATACGAGGTATAATTATAATATAAAAGGAATCTATATTCCACTTTCAGTTGAGAGTTCATATCGTAAACTATTCATATCACAACCAGTTGAGTAAAAGTGATTTTTTACAGTGTATAAGTGATTTTCAATACTTTCTGCAAAACCAAAAAGAGACTCAGAGTGAAAAGTGAACGAAAGTTATAAAGTTATAAAAATAGACTAAAAGTGAGAAAAACATTGAAACGTATTTACAATGGAAAGCTTCCAATGCAATTTCTGCTCAAAAGCGTTGAGTTCTAAAGCTGCACTTAAAAAGCATTTGATGTTACATAAAGTTTGTGAAATATGTAAGAAAATGTTGGCAAACAAGTGGGCTTTAAAATTACATTATGAAGTGTATCACCCAAATTTTTATCAACTGCAAAATGAAGCTGTGAATCAACTACCTTCAGGAACATGGCAGAGACACCAACAGATACAACAATCAAACCAACAACAAAATAAAATTGAAGGCATGAAACAAGGAACGACTTCTGGTGTAAATAGCGATATGATGCTAGTAAGGAGTGGATTCAATAATAGAATCCAAACCTTTCAATATAAAATAACAGAAGATACAATAGAAGTTGATTTAATATTTCAGGGGGCAAAAGCATTTATTAATCAACTTCAAGAAGCACTAAATCGTCATTACAGAATCAAATTTAATTTAGAGTTGGGTGGAGAATATGTTAAACCTTGTAACGAGAACATAATAATTAAAAAAATATACCACACCAGAAGTCGTTCCTTGTTTCATGCCTTCAATTTTATTTTGTTGTTGGTTTGATTGTTGTATCTGTTGGTGTCTCTGCCATGTTCCTGAAGGTAGTTGATTCACAGCTTCATTTTGCAGTTGATAAAAATTTGGGTGATACACTTCATAATGTAATTTTAAAGCCCACTTGTTTGCCAACATTTTCTTACATATTTCACAAACTTTATGTAACATCAAATGCTTTTTAAGTGCAGCTTTAGAACTCAACGCTTTTGAGCAGAAATTGCATTGGAAGCTTTCCATTGTAAATACGTTTCAATGTTTTTCTCACTTTTAGTCTATTTTTATAACTTTATAACTTTCGTTCACTTTTCACTCTGAGTCTCTTTTTGGTTTTGCAGAAAGTATTGAAAATCACTTATACACTGTAAAAAATCACTTTTACTCAACTGGTTGTGATATGAATAGTTTACGATATGAACTCTCAACTGAAAGTGGAATATAGATTCCTTTTATATTATAATTATACCTCGTATTGACAATATCATGTATTATTACGTTCGTTTATTAAAAGTATCCCAGAATGCAAAAAAAAATGCCCCCCTCCGCCTTTTCCTCTTGTATCCAAACATTTCGTAAACACATATTTGTTCCTGTCTTTCCCCTTTATACTCCTAATCATAGTTGCATAAGATTGCGAAATTCATTATGCTGTTTATCATATTTCTGTCCAATGGTTCTTATCAACAAGTGTTCGCCTCTTTATTTTTGGCGCCCATCAGTCTTTAAAATCATACAAATCCATGCGCCTGTCTCCTAATACCGCTGACCATTTTTACCGATACAATTGATGCATGTATGTTGTTGTTTGTTGATATTCTCAATAGTCCCTATAGTTTGTTTCCCATATTTGTCCCCCTTCCCTTGTAAACATTTCGGTAAGCTCCGCGCATTCCAACACTCAACAATGCTCGATTTAACATAAACACATTGGTATTGATATGATCAGAAATAAACATAACTGCGTCTGTCTCTTCATGCCGCTGACCATTTATATCGCTAACCATGCTGTTGTTGTTTTTATTCCCTATATTTTGTTCCACATATCTGTTCCCCCTTTCCCCTTGCCACATATTTGCCTCCCTTTCCACGCATGCCCAACACTCAACGATGCTCGATTTAACATAAACACATTGGTATTAATATAATCAGAAATAAACATCAAACTCAAAGCTAGGGCGTACATATTCCTCTCCCCCCGTTTCCTCTTGGATCCAAACATTTCGTAAACACATATTTGTTCCTGCCTCTTCCCTTTTCACTCCTAATCATAGTTGCATAAGATTGCGAAATTCATTATGCTGTTTATAGTTTGGTTCCCATATTTGTCCCCCCTTTCCCCTTGCCACATATTTGCCACCCTTTCCACGCATGCCCAACACTCAACAAATAAACATAACTGCGTCTGTCTCTTCATGCCCCTGACCATTTCTATCGCTAACCATGCTGTTGTTATTCCCTATATTTTGTTCCACATATCTGTTCCCCCTTCCCCTTGTAAACATTTCGGTAAGCTCCGCGCATGCCCACATAGTTTGCCATCCCTAATATTCTTAAACCGAACGGACACACACACACACGCACACACATTGCCATACTCAAGGTCAAGAGCGCGCCCACACACGTCGATCAACACAGTTTGCGAACGGAGACACACACACACACAAACACATACTTTGCCATACTCAGAACGGAGGATCACACACACAAACGCACATACATAAATTGCCATACTCAGAACGGAGGATCACACACACACACACACACACACACTATTTGTAAACAAAAGCGCACGTGTTCACACATACACGGACGGACAGACGATTTGTTTACTGCAATTTGATACTTTAATGAGTTTTTGACCATTTTAATAACTTTTGGCTAATCCTTTGTATTTTAAACCATACATAGTTGAAACTGAAAATTTATATTCATTTTGGTTGCAAAATAGCGAAAATATAAAATACTTACTGGCCTTCAACCCCCTACAGAGACATCCTGACCTTCAACTCGTCTATAAAAACCTCCCGGTCTTCAAATATGAAAACTCCATTACCCTTCAGCTCATATATACAGCCTCCCTTGCCCTTCAGTTATACTTCTCGACCGTCAGCATCTCGGACAGACACCATGTGGTTTAGTTCGTCTATAACGTGACCCTGACCTCCAGATTGTATATACAGACTCCCCGGTCTTCAGATAGTCTATAAAGCTTCCCCAGCCTTCAGCTCTTCTTAGCCATCAGTTGAATTTCTTAGACTTCATATCGCCAACAAAGTCACCCTGTCCTTCAACTTGTTGATAATGACTAACATACAGCTCTTCTATAAAGAATTCCTTGCCCGTCCGACCGATCAAGTAGATAAGGAATCTATCCATCTAAGTAAAGTGTTCCCTGACTTCTCATCCCAAATGTAAAACATAAGAATATGACAAAGCAAATTACCTGTTTAGGAGACTGTTCATCGACCTCAGCGTACGTATTTGGCTGTTCATCATGTTTACTCTGCTGTTTCTGTTCTTCTTGTTGTTGTCGTAACAACTGTTCATCAATATGCTTACGTATACGTAATTCAGTTTCCTGGAAACGTTTTCTGCCAAAAACAGACACACATATTGGGGGGAAAAGAGAAAATTGAAATAAAATCGAAAATATATTAAAGTGACATTGAATCCTAACCAAATCGATTATAAATTATATAATTGACAATTAATAGGATATCCTGTTCATACATACCTTGCTCTCAAAATCTGTTGCATATCCTTAGGGTCTGAAGTAAATGGTGTGGGTGTTCGTTCGGAACGTTCTTTCATTTTTGCTCTTTCCTGTTCCAGGAACTCTTTTAAACGCTGTTCACATGGACGCCATTCCTCATCATGAATCCTATTAACAAAAGACCATCCAACAAAAAGACACGAAAAGATTAAAACAAAGTGTCTGCAAACAATGGCACAAGTGACAGTGGTTGAGAATTTCCACACAAAATGAGAATGAGACAATAAGAAAAGTTGTAATCCTTTTTGCATGTCTTGTAACGAAAAACGTTTTCCATTTGCAACCGCAAGGAAGGAGAAATTAATTAAATTAAATGAGATACAGTTACTGTTGAGAATTTCGTATGTATTATAATTTATATCAAGGGGTGGTATTTACGTCTTTTATATTAATTAAGTATACATAACTATAATTTGGATATATTCTTAAACTACTTCTTCTAAACAGCAGACCTCAACAATTTTTTTTTGCAACATTTGCGCATCTAGGATAATGTGAATGTCATTTCACCATACCTTACCACACGCAAAACTAATACATTCCGCTTTAAAAAGAAATGGAAATAATGTGGACACATATAGCTCATTCTGGAGTCTGGCCTTTTAGTTTTGTATCATGGTGCCCTCGGAAGGTAGTATGATAACAATAGATGTAGCGGCGGGCGGAATTGGCTAAATCGTCAGAGTATTCCATACTATATCTATACTAATAAAAGAGTAAAGTGATTGACTGACTGACTGATTTAACGATTCATCAAAGCCCAGACGAAACGCTGAAGCTAGAATCTTGAAATTTTGGGTGAGGGTCACTCTTAGTCCAAATATGACAGATAAGGCTGGGTTTTTGGAAATTCGTACTAGAACGGTACGAAAAGTACTGAAAAGTACTAAATGTGATGCCATTTGTATTTGGTGAACCGGTGGAGCTAGAACTCTGAAATTTGGTTTGGTGGTCGTTGATGGAAAAGTACGAAAATGTACTAAAGTTGGTACAATTCTGTACAATGTGAACGGATAGCGTTAAAAACTTGAAATTTGGAGTGTGAATTAAGGTTGAAAAGTAGGGTCCATTTAAGGAGATGGTTTATATGGGTACTATATGGTACTATATTTGGTACAAATTTAATTTGGAGATACAAATCGAGCTGGAATCCTGGAATTTGAAATTAAAATTACCGTCGGAGTGTAGGATTGGGATATGAAGGTAATTTTGGAAATTTGTTACTTATGTGTACGAAAAGTACTAAATCGTACTATAATCGGTAAAGTTTGGATTTGGTTTATCCTATAAAGCGAAAACAATGAAATTTGGAGTCAGGATCACTGTAGGAGTGTGGGATTGGGGTCAAGATTCAGTTTAAGAAAAAAATACTTATGGGTACTAAATGGTACTAAATTTGGTACTATTTGAATTTTAGGTGAATCATGAAATTTGGAGTCAGGATCACTGTTGCGGTGTAAGATTGAGATATGTAGGAAGTTTTAGAAATGTGTACTAAATTTGGTACAATTTGAATTGTGAGTGGACCGATAGAGTTGGAATCCTGAAACTTGGATTTGGGATCACTGTGGGGGTGTAGGGTTGGGGTATGTAGGAAGTTTTAGAAATTTGTACTAAGTGTACTAAATTTGGTACAATTTAAATTGTGGGTGAAACGATAGAGTTGGAATCACTATGGGGATGCTGGTTTGGGTTAAGTAGGAAATTTTGGAAATTCGTACTACTATGTACTAAAATTGGAATCCTGAATAATGGATTTTAGGATGACTGCGGGGGTGTAGGATTGGGGTGTGTAGGACGTTTTGGAAATTCGTACTACTGTGTACTAAATTTGGTAAAATTTGAATTGTGGGTGAACCGATAGAGTTGGAATCCTGAAACTTAGGTTTAGCATTACTGTGGGATGAAGGTTTTAGCTAGGTATGACGTTTTGGAAATTTGTACTACTGTGTACTAAATTTGGTACAATTTGAATTATGGTTGAACCGATAGAGTTGAAACCGTGGAACTTGGACTTAGCATCCCTGTGTGTTAAGGTTTGGGTTAAGTTGAAAGTTTTGGAAATTCGTACGACTGTACTAAATTTGGTACAATTTAAATTATGGGTGAACCGATAGAGTTGGAACCCTGGAACTTGGATTTAAAATCACTGTGGGGGTGTAGGTTTGGGGTGTGAATGAAGATTTGGAAATTGGTACTATTGTGAAATAAATATGGGATAATTAGAATTGTGAGTGAACCGATAGAGTTGGAATTATGAAATTTGGATTTATGATAACTGTGGGGGTGTAGGTTTGGATTAAAGTAGGAAGTTTTGGAAATTCGTACTACTATGTACTAAATTTGATACAAATGAAATTGTGGTTGGGATCCATAATCCATAAATTTGAATTTGGAATCATTGTGGCATTATAGGATCGGGGTATGCAGGAAGTTTTGTTTGATGGTTGAGGTGGGTACTTATGGAATAAAATTTGGATTTGGGTGAACATTTAGAGCACCAGTCATGAAAATTTGTACTAAATATTACTTAAATTTAATTTATGGTCGATATAAATGTGTTGATTGTTTAGTTTTTCTGGCATATGCAGTTTGTCTGCGAAAATTAAATAATATGTTAATATATGTTTAAATATTTCCCACGTTCGCTAACGAAGTAGCGGGTATATGCTAGTAGGGTATAAACTGAAAATTAAAAAAAATAGAATATCCCCCAACCTCAATACGCGAAACCAATTAGTTAACTATTTTAATATGAACAAGTTAAAACGCTGTTAAGTTCGGTCCGGTCGAACTTTTTATACCCTCCACCATGAGGTTGACATTCAAAATATATAAAATCAATGGGGACTCATAGGAGATAACTCATGTTAAGGTAGAACCGAAAATATGTTATTAAAGATTATTACTTAACAAAGGGGCAAGCGTTTTATGGGGATATACCAAAACGGGATCAATATTGATAATTTTTGGTAGTGAAATATGACAGCCAATTCGGTTAAAAATGGTGTACAAAATTTCAAAAATACCGACTTAGGTCAATTCTAATCATTTTTAGTAAAGTGATGAGGGGTCCAGTTATATGGAGGCTATCCTCAAACTTGGTTCAATATTATTAATTTTCAGTACAAATATCTGCTTTACAATGAAAACCTAAAATTCTAAATTACAGCCAATTTGATTGTGAACCGAATATTGGGGAGTTACCCTGAAACTTGGATCAATGTTTATAATTTTCGTTATTTACGTGTGCTATACAATGAGAACCCAAAACACTAAATTACAGCCAATTCTGTTAAAAATTGTCCAAAATACCGAATATTGGGGGGTACCGTTATATGGGGACTAACTTGAAACTAAGGTCAATATTAATAATGTTTAGAAGGGAAATGTACCCTCATACTCCAAAACGTGGACATATATGCAATACCAAACATCCTAGGAGTACTAACAATGTATGTGCAAAATTTCAAAGCTTCATCTTAAATATTGATTTCAACAGATGGACAGACAGAAAGAAGGACATACACGGAGAAAATTTCGAGGCTCTGCAAACGGAGTGACAAATATAATATACACTCCACCTTATGGTGGAGGGTATAACAAGGTGTTATATGGGTACTACCTACCCCCAAAAGGGTGCCGGATATTAATATATTTGGTGGGGAGATTTGTTGAGGAATAGGAATCTAAAATAAAACCAAACATACCAAATTACAGGTAATTCGATCCAAAAACTTGTAAAAAATCCTCAAGATCCGCAAATTTTTGGGGTACCGTTACATGGGGGATACCACAAATATTGGACCAATAACTTTAGTAAGCAGATTTCGTAACAAATAAGAATCCAAAGTATGTTAAGGTTGTAAAGTAAGTATTTATAAATATAAGAAAGGATGTCTTTTAAACGATTGAAAGTCTTTAGGATCCAAAACACCTAAAATCGATCGGAAATTTATATGTGACATGGTAAATAGCTGCCAGAAAATTGGACTAGGACCTTAAACATATGTACAATGAAGCGTGGAGTGGGCTAGGTGGACTATGTAATGCTAAAATACAATCTCTTTGGTTGAGATATTCGCCTAGAAACATCAATAAAGGGCTGGACCTTTATATGATAACTCAAAATATCAAATTAGAGCTAATGTCAATATGTTTCTCACTGGATATTATACATAGCATCCATATAAAGGCAGCTTCACATTGTATTTTGAAGGTTTAAGCTTGATTTTCCCATTGTAGTGACTGCAATACGGCATTTCGGGATATTGGAGGGTAAAACAATTTTGTACGGAAAATTCTCTCATATTTGGTATTAATAGATTTTTAACCCATTTCTTGTGTATTAAGTAATTAAGTTGTAATTCGGCAATAAAAATGTGTGTTAGTTTGTGCATTTAAGTGATGATGTTATCTATAGTTTTTATACCCTTCACCACACAGGGTATTATGTCTTTGTGCATATGTTTGTAACAGGCAAAAATATTCGAGATAGACTCATGGTTCCTTTTGATAATATGCATAGAATCACTTTCTGAGTCGATTTATGCAGGCCCGCCCGTCTGTCTGTCCATGTTAAATTGTAAATGAAGTACAGGTCGCATTAATGTTCCGAATTGGATGAAATTTGGCGTAACTCATTTGTTTGGCACAAGGGCGAACTCTATTGAAATTGGGAAAAATCCGTTCAGATTTAGATATAGCTCCCATATATATTCGTCCGATTTTAGGTAAATAGTCCCTATATATCCTTAGATTTGCACGAAATTTGGCACAGAGTTCTGGATTAAGTATAGAACGATGTGTGTTAAATTTCGTGAAAATCCGTTCAGATTTAGATATAGCTCCCATATATATTTTCGTCTGATTTTATGTAAATAGTGCACCAAAGTCCTTATATATCCTTCGATTTGCACGAAAATTGGCTCAATGAACTGAATTAAGTGTAGAAAGATGTGTGTTAAATATCGTAAAAATCGGTTCAGATTTAGATATAGCTCCCATATATATTTTCGTCCGAGTTTATGTAAATGGTGCACCAAAGTCCCTATATATCCTTAGATTTGCACGAAATTTGGCACAGCGTACTGAATTAAGTTTAGAATGAATGTGTGTTAAATTTCGTGAAAATCGGTTCAGATTTAGATATAGCACCCGTATATAGACTTCAATATTTTGCTTTAAATTTATTTACGTAATTTTGTCCCATTGTAAGAACCAACTCTATATCTGGCCAACATTTCGTATATGTAGGTTGCAGAATGACAAGTTTAATTTCATCTTAATTGTCCTTTAAAAATGCGATGTCTGTTAGGATTCCATCTGTTGAATATACCCAAAGTGGTGAAGGGTATCATGTAGTCGGCCCCGTCCGACTTTACTACATTCCTTACTGTTTTTGTTTTTCATATTTATTGCTTCAGTCATTACAGTCATTATTTTAAAGTTGTTGACGTTTTGCTGTCATACTGTTGTGGTCTTTTATTCGATTGTCAATTGTAAAAATTAAAGCATATTTTCAGGCGATAACTAAATTAAGTTAGTTTTTGATAACAATTTTAAAACTCAATATTTTCAATTGAACTATTGTAGTATAACTTTAGGAGTTATTCTCATTTCAATGATTTGTTTGTATAAGGACGGTTCCATTACCAGCGATACTGAACACTTAATAACATGCTGGATTTGTGAAAAGTTGGCTTTAATGTAATAACTGGTCGTCCAAATTGACTTCGTTGCGCGTGCATCGGTTGTAGGTTACTACAAATCGATTTTTTAGGATACTACAACATAGGTAGCTTCCATGAAGAAGGATTTCAAATATGTTTGTTTGCGACGTGATAAGTTTAAACAAATGAAACAGACGTTTACCTTAGACATGCCCAATTAATAAAGCTAGCTTCAACTTTCATGTCATCTAACTTTGAAATTATTTATTTTAGTGACTTCAATTTGTCAAATTTAAAATGAGTTTCAGGTGACATAAAATTCATTTTTGTACCTAATTCATCAACACTATCAACATCTATTCATATGACTTTGTTTTGGGAACAATATTTGATCAATGTTTATTTCAAATAAATAATATTTCCAACCTTAAATATAGAATATTAAATTTAGTATTTTAATCAATGACAAATATATCTATATGTAGAAGTCCCCTTTTTCTGAAACGGAGGATAAATATCACCCAACTCTTAACGTGAGTCTGGAATTCCAGGATAATTTAACTAGTGTCGAAATGTAGATCAAAAGCCAAAAGCCAAAGTTACGTTCCATATTATCTAACATAATTTTTTACTCCTTCCTTTTTTCTGCAAAATCCTAAATGATGCATTATCATTATCCAGTCCTTTCATATAATACAATCCTGATAGTAAATCAGTGTGGTCATCTTTTTATCTAAAAGTTCCAAAAATAGAATTCTCCAGCGAATAACATTTTTTTTTTAATTCGTTAACACTTAGCATAAGTTATAGAAGTTTCAATATTGAACATAAGAACAAATTGATATTTTGTGTTATCTAACCTAATTGGCTGTAATTTGATATACATTGTGGTTTCTTTGGGTAGAAAATACCCTCCTATACCCTGTCCTAATATTAGGTATTTTAAGCGTATTTTGCGTTCTCATTTGAGAATATGCATAGAATCACTTTTTAAGTCGATTTAAGCATGTCCGTCTGTCCATGTATCTTTGTTAGCAAAGTACAGGTCGCATTTATGATCCGAATTGGATGAAATTTGGCACAGATCATTTGTTTGGCCCAAGGACGAACCCTATTGAAATTGGGAAAAATCGGTCCAGATTTAGATATAGCTCCCATATATAGTTTCGTCCGATTTCATGTAAATTGTGCACCAAAGTCCCTATATATCTTTAGATTTGCACGAAATTTGACATAACGTACTGAATTGGGCCTAGAGTAATGTCTGCCAAATTTCGTGACAATCGGTCCAGATTTAGATATAGCCCCCATATTCAGTTTCGTCCGATTTCATGTAAATGGTGCACCAAAGTCCCATATATCTTTCGATTTGCACGAAATTTGGCATAACATACTGAATTGATGCTGGAATGATGTGTGCTGAGTTTCGTGAAAATCGATTCAGATTTTGATATATATATTTTCGTCCGATTTAATCTAAATAATGTACCAAGTTCTTACGTTGCATAGCGTTTTGAATTTAATTCAGAATAATGTGTGCCAAGTTTAGTGAAAATCGGTCGAGAACGTAGCTAAATCAGTATAGCTTAACTTGTGACAAGTTTCGTTGGATATTGCATCCATATATGAGTAAATTTTGCATCAAACTCCTCATATTTGTTAAATTGACATCAAATTTTGCACAACGTACAAAATTGAGTATAGAATAACGTAGTTGGGTTTTCTAGAAGTACAGACCTAGTCCAACGTATGACCTTTAGATATTTGTTTGAAGTCGATTTACATACTTTTGCTCCATTGTAACAAACGAATGACATGTTTATGGATAGATCTAGGTCGTTTCACATGTAGATAAATATCACATATTTTATTTCATACAATTTCATGATAATAGTCCTGTTTAATATACTCATAGTGGTGAAGGGTATCATATAGTCGGCCCCGTCCGACTTTACTACTTTCCCTACTGGTTTTCCATATAACTTTGGTGCTTACCTCAACAAATCGATTCCTTTGGTGGCATTCTCTTCAGTATATTGCCTTTCTAAATCATCGTGACTCTTTGTACGATGATGTAGTTGTTCCAAACGTACAGCTTCATTCTCTTCATGTTGTATTCGTTCACGTTGCCATTTGGCACCTTGTTGCTTTAAACGTTCAGAATTCTTTTCCCTATTCGTTTTAAGCTAAATAACAACAATCAGATAATTTGTTAATCAAACAAAAGAATCCCAACACCAATTCCAAATAAGACCTTTTTGTGTCTGTGGTGATGGTAGTTGAGAATTTATTTTTTTTCCTTTTTGTTATATATTTACTTACCTTTGCTCTGGCCTTTGATATTTCCAAATCGGCTTTTTTGTCCACCACAAAAATGGGGTCATCTGCCAGCTCATCAGGAATAACTTTGGTTTTTCCTTCGATAATTAAAATACGTTCTCGTTCAATTTCTTTAAGCTGTTATAGAAACACAAAAAGGTGGAAAAGGATGGATGACATTTTACTATAAAACTCGTAAAAACTCATCGGGATTTATTCATGGTATATTTGACAATGTCAAAGTTAGGTGGGTGGGTGGTTGATTGCTTGGAAGGGTAACTAAGGTTTCGATTTATGGCTAATTTGTTTTTGTCTATCAGAGTGTCATTTTAAATGCCAATAAACCTATTTTGGCCTTATTTCCATAAATATTTTCGTTGCCAAGTTAAGGTGATTGTCAATATGGTCGTTGTCGTTTGGATATTATCCGATAGTGTCATGATTTCTTTTTGGGTGACAAAAGTGTCACTTTAATTTGTTTGGTTATTATGTTTCATTTTCATTTTTTTTTTTTTTTTTTTGTTATTTGTAGGAAAAAAGTTTAAATTTCCTCATGATGTTTCGGAGTGGGAAAATGGTCTACATTTGGTGATTATCGGAGATGGTCGGTATGTATGGAGAACAGTCAAAAATATCATTCAATGGATAGAATAGAATGAATTTAATTTTTTGCAAATAACCAACTTAAAATTTAGAAATTTTACTTTTACTCTTGAACTTAATGATCAAAGCTGAATGTGCCAGATAGAAAATTCATATATCTATATTCAAAAACGCTTATAACTACAACGTTTCCTACGGCATATTGGATATATCGACGAAATATAAAAGTCCCGAAAAAAAAAACTTTTTACTATCGCTTATATTCATTAACTATATATACCTATCATAATCTTTTGTAAAATACGTCAATGCGTTTGTGACATATCATCTATGGCAAATGTTCATTCGACAGTTTAACAATGGCTTTTAATATTAATCGGTTGCTATGAATTTTATGAGGCGATTTGAATCCTTCAGCACCCAAAACGTCGTTTCGGAAATCAAACAATCAAATTAAGTTTTGTCATGTGTCTATCACCATTGGAATTTTATTAATATTTTTTTTTATTCTGTATAAGGCCCGTACCTAAATTCTGTGCGTTGCGTACTAAAATACCCACATGCTCACCTTTATAGGGTTTGTTGAACGTCCGTATTATCCAAATACGCAAGGACCTCATTTACTTGTGTGTCACTTGAAAACAGCAATAATGGAGGAAAACATTTTCTTAATTAACCGAAAAATGTTTACATGTATAGAAACATGAATTCAATGACTGGAATTCTATTATCAAAAAACAAAAAATTCAAAATACGCATTGTCAATGTTGAATTTTTTCAACTTTATATTTTTATACGCAATGCGTATTTGGGTAACATTAATTGAAATACATGTATTTAACTTTTGAGGTGAATAAAATCGTACGCATACGCATGAATTTAGGTACGACCCTCAATATTTCTGAATTCTTAATTATACTTTCAAATGGCAGATGTACAAAGGGTGGTATGTAGGCTTTGTAACTATAATAGGCAGTACAAAGTTCGGTTCAAACCGGATAGTCCGTTAGCATGATCAATTGATTATTCAGCTAAATTTTGACCATTTTGTAACAGAACACATAAACCGAACTGCATTTATGTTCAGCATAAATATTACGAGGTTCAAAGAGCTAATTTATGTTGATTTTTATGCCCTTAATAACACTGTCCTTGTTCATATATTTGTAACAAGCAAAAATGAACGAGATAGAAACATAGTTCCTTTTGAAAATATGCATAGAACACATTCTGAGTCGATTTATGCGTGTCCGTCACAGACGCTCTCATATTTACTATCGTCCGATTTCTGGAAAATGATGCACCAAACTCCCAAACAAAATTTTGCACCGACTGACACAAAATTTTGCACAGCGCACTGAAATTACTACAAGTTAATGTTGTTGATATCGGTTCAGATTTAGATATACCTCCCATATATATTTCCGATCGATTTTATGTATAAGGTGCACCAAACTTTCACTGTTTTTTCCGATTGATTTGTAAAAATCGGTTCAGATTTAGGTATATCCCGAAGAGCCTACGTTTGTTCCATATGCACGAAAATTTGCAGCAGGTATGTTAGTCTAAAATGTATGCAGGTATGTTAGTCTAAAAGTTTGTTGAAATCAGTTTAGATTGGTTATGTTTCCGTCCGATTTTATACTGATGATGCACGGAGGAGCCTATGTTTGTTCCCCTAACATAAAATATGGCATAGCATATTGGATTGAAATTGGTTCAGGTTTAGATATAGCTTCCATATATATTTTCATCCGATTACATGAAAATGGTTTGTATTTGATACACCATTTTCATGAAATCGGAAGAAGTTGGTCCGATTGGGGGCGAATTTGTGCACAACGTATCAAATTTAACTTAGAATAATGTGTATTGAATTTTGTAAAATATATTCAGATGTAGGTATAACCGCTCTGTATTTTCTCCGAACAATAATTGTTTCACCGAACAATAATTGTTTCTCCGATCGATATAAATTTTAGACAGCGCACTATGCTGCAGCATTCCAAATGGTGAATGTTCAAAATCCCATACATAATTTTGCTCGAATTCAAACAAATTTTACAAATTCTATGTAGTTCACACATTTAATTTCGTCCGATTCGATTCAGTTATATCTACAGGATATTGTCCATACGAGCGTCTCTTGTATGTACCCGAAACGCTGAAGGATTTCATATAGTCGACTACGCCCGTCTTTATAATCCAGTAAAGTTATTATAAATATGCACTTACATTTAAAATTTTTCACGAAGCGTAGCTGATTGATTTGTGAACTGAGCTGCTCATTTAAGGGACCAAGGATGTATATGGTATTTATTATACCCTTCACCACTCTGTGGTACAGGGTATTATGTCTTTGTGCATATGTTTGTAACAGGCAAAAGGAATCGAGATAGACCCATGGTTCCTTTTGAGAATATGCATAGAATCACTTTCTGAGTCGATTTATGCATGTCCGTCCGTCTGTTGATGTTAAATTGTAAACAAAGTACAGGTCGCATTTATAATCCGATTTGGGTGAAATTTAGCACAAGTCACTTATTTGGCCCAAGGACGAACCCTATTGAAATTGGAAAAAATCGGTTCCGATTTAGATATAGCTCCCATATATAGTTTCGCCCGATTTTAGTTAAATGGTGCACCAAAGTCCTTGAAAATCATTCAATTTTCACGAATTTTGGCACAGCGTACTGAATTAAGTCTAGAAAGCTGTATGCTAAGTTTCGTGGAAATCGGTACAGATTAATTTAAATTAATCGCTGGCAAGTTTCCTTAAAATCGTTTCAGAGATAGATATAGCATAGCTTCTATATAATTTTGACTTATTCATGTTAATTAATAATCAATTAGTGTCGGATTGAGATTAAAATTTAAACAGTACATAGGTTGCAGAATGGCATATGTATGGATTGATGTTAGTCGGTTCACTAATATATCACACATTTAAGTTCGTTCAATATTATGTCAATGTTCTTTCGAAAAGGCGACGTCTTTTAGGATACATTTGTAGAATATACCCAAAGTGGTGAAGGGTATATTATAGTCGGCCACTCCGACTTTACCACTTACTTACTGGTTAATAATTATTAACCCTTATGCGATCCTTCTAAAACGACATATTGTGCGAAAAATGGGTAAAAACAAGTAATAAGTACGATAATTACCCTAAAATGAGTTTTTGTTTTTTAAGATTTTTGAAGTTTAGGCTGATTTTTGAGTTTTAGTCTATTCTGAGACTTATAGTAAAACTTTATGGCGAACATTGCTGTAGAATATTCTGAGCAGCTTTAACCCCGTTTTGAATGAGTTTTCAATCACTCCTGGAAAAGGGGACCGAAAAGACCCCTTTAATGAGTCGCTTGAGGGTTAAAGATGTATAGCAAAATATTCCCCGATATTTTATCAGTAATATTGCTGAAGACACTATATACCTAAAATGCAAGGGTTTCATGAAATCATAATTCGAAAATTATAAAAATTCTGGAAAAGGGGGAATAGTGTCCCTCCTTTTTAGGTTACCTCCCGACGTAAACTTTCAAAACGCCGATACACATGTCTTCTTTTTTTAGCCCCTCTTCCATAATCTGTTGGAATTTCCCGGTAATTATCAAAAAAAATCAAATTTGTCGCACAGTGTAATTAATGTGCGGGGTTTACTCTGGAGTAGGAGTCAAATCGAAAATAGCAGAACTTCCGGTATTTTGCATATAACCAAAGCGGTAAAGGTTATTATTTAGTCGGTCCTAATTTTGTGTATTATACTTCTAAGGATTTGTTTGTGTAGCATTTTACATAGCCACATATACCGACTGAGCCTGATTCTACTTCTATGTGTTAACGTTATTCAATCGTATACGGTAAACTTGAACTTATACTCATGTGTATTGTTATACTCTTCAAACTGCACAACAAATACCCTCCTACATTCACTGCAAAGGTTATGTATCAGACGGTGACTTTCCGCCTCAACAAAAATAACAAAGTCTGCATACATATTGAACCGCCAGGGTCATGTTACTACCAATTGAAATCAAATATTGAATTTCCATGACACCATGTCATCAACTATCAATTGTTTGCGGAAACGAAACTTGCAATGGAATATAAACGGCGGAGTAAAAACTAAGGCGTAATATTTGTCACTAAATTAGTTTTTGGTGGTTTCCGTTGGAACACAAAGAGAAAAAACTCAAAACACAAAAAATGAGCCAAATTGCAATCACTTGAAGAAGTTGAGAAAACGGAGTTTAAAATTGCCACCAAACATGTCAACAACCGCAGATTTCATGCAACAATGCTCACATAATATTTAAGAAGTTTCAAGTACTTCGAATATAAATTGCGACAATAACACTTACCTCTCTGGCCTTGATACGTTTTTGTAAATTCTGACGATAGTCCTCTTCAATACGTTCCCGCAATTCCTTCATATAATTGCGGTCGGTTAAACGAACTACATTTGTGCCCATTAGCCGTTCCAATGCAGCGCTGATTCGTGGCGAATTAAAGCTGTAACAATTGATTTAAATCAAATTATTGTATTCAAATATTATTTTTTTGTTAAAAATAATGTTTACTGTTATTTATTGATAACTAATTTTTCTTACTTCTTTTCTGTTAAGCTTTTATTTATTTAATCACAGGAAATATTGCGACTCTTTCGATGTTAACCCTATGCTTTTGTAAAGTAAAACTGAATAAAGTTCGGTAAAAACCTATGACAATTCTTAAAGTAATAATCTGACTGACTCCTAGTCGGCTGTGTCAGACTGTTTAGCGTTGCTTTTATTTATGATGAGAATTTTTGGCAAATTCATATGTTGTTACAATTTATTTGATGCCTTCTTGTTATTATTTTGGTTTGTGATTTTTTGTTGTTTTTGCTTGAAATGTCGTGTTTGGGTTTTAAAAGTTTAGTTGGTTTGAGTTTAGCTGTTCTTTTGGGAGTTAAACTACAGGTTGGCACATGCCAATAATAAAAAGGGGAAATTTCAGTTGAATAACGACTGAAGTCGAATTTAAATCACCTTAATTTAAATAAAAATAAGTAAAAAAGGTCGTTAAGTTTATATGGGAACAAGGAATACGATATCTCAAATTATAGCCACTTCCATGAAAAAATTCAAAATTTATTAATACTGAAAAAAGCGGAACATTTATGTAAGCTTATATCAGAATTTGGACCTATATATTATATATATTCACCGCACACATTTGTATATAAGTCAGCCCTCCCGAATCTTTTATACCAAATTAAGCTAAATCTGAACCTATTTTCAGGAAACTTAACACACATCCTTCTAGACTCAATTCAGTATGCTATGCACAAATTTCGTGCACATTGAAAGATATGTACGGACTTTGGTTCACTATCGGAATCGGATAAAATATATATGGGAGCTATATCTAAATCTGAACCGAAATTCGGGAAATTAGACACACATCGTTTTAGACTTAAATCAAAATGCTATACCAAATTTCGTGCAAATCGAAATATATATAGGTACTTTGGTGCACCATTTACCATAAATCGGGCGAAAATATATATGGACGAAATAAATCTGAACCGATTTTTATACCCTTTACAACACTGAGGTACAGGGTATTATGTCTTTGTGCATATGTTTGTAACAGGCAAAAGGAAACGGAAAGACACATGGTTTCTTTTGAGAATGTGCATAGAATCACTTTCTGAGTCGATTTACGCATGTCCGTCCGTCTGTCCGTCCATGTATTTTTGTGAACAAAGTACAGGTCGCATTTATAATCCGATTTGGATGAAATTTGGCATAGGTCACTTATTTGGCCCAAGGACGAACCCTATTGGAATTGGGGAAAATCGGTTCAGATTTAGATATAGCTCCCATATATATTTTCGTCCGATTTAATGTAAATGGTGCACCACAGTCCCTATATATCCTTCGATTTGCACGAAATTTGGCACAGAGTAATGAATTAGGTCTAGAATGATGTGTGTTAAGTTTCCTGAAAATCGGTTCAGATTTTGCTATAGCTCCTATATATAATTTCGCCCTATTTAATGTAAATGGTGCACCACAGTCCCTATATATCCTTCGATTTGCAATTTGGCACAGCGTAATAAATTAGGCCTAAAATGATGTGTATTAAGTTTCCTGGAATCGGTTCAGATTTAGATATAGCTTCTATATCTGACCAACTGAGAAATTTAGTATCGGTTGCGGAATGACATATTTATGGATCCAATTTAAATTTACTGTTCCTTTAAAAATGCGTCGTCTCTTAGGATTCATCTCTTGAATATACCCGAAGTGGTGAAGGGTATCATAAAGTCGGCCCCGTCCGACTTTACTACTTTCCTTACTGGTTCACAACTTCAATAGGGTTCGTACTTCGGCGAAATAAATGAGCTGTGCCGAATTTCATCCAATTCGAATCAAAAATGCGACCTGTACTTTGTTTACAATTTAACATGGACAGACAGATGGACGGACATACAGAACTCGACTTAAAAAGTGATTCTACGCATATTCTGAGGAACCATGTGTCTATCTCGGTTTCTTTTGTCCGTTACAAACATTTGCACAAAGACATAATACCCTGTACCACAGTGTGGTGAATGGTTTAAAAAACCAAAGGTATTTTCGTGATCGAGGGACTCCAACTAAAAAGAATTGGTGCATTAGAGCCCTTGAATATTTATACCCTTCACCTTGAGAACATACATAGAATCTCTTTTAAAGTCGATTTATGCATGTCCGTTTGTCCGTCCGTCCGGCCATGTATTTTTGTGAACAAAGTACAGGTCGCATTTGTGATTCGATTTGGATGAAATTTGTTACATGTCACTTTTTTGGCCCAAGGACGAACCCTATTGAAATTGGAGAAAATCGGTTCAGATTTAGATATAGCTCCCGTATATAGTTTCCTCGATTTTAGGTAAATAGTGCACCAAACTCTCAATATTGGTCCGATTGAGACAAAATTTCGCAGAGGGTATTGAATTAGGTCTAGATTGATGTGTGCTAAGTTTTGTTGAAATCGGTTCAGATTTAGATATAGCTCCCATATATAGTTTCGTCCGATTTTAAGTAAATGTTGCACCAAACTCCCAATATTTGCCCGATTGAGACAAAATTTTGCACAGAGTATTGAAGTAGGTATAGATTGCTGGTTGAAATCGGTTCTGATTTAGATATAGCTCCCATATATAGTTTCACATATTTGGCCCAAGGACGAACCCTATTGAAATTGGAAAAAATCGGTTCAAATTTAGATATAGCTCCCGTATATATTTTCGTCCGATTTAATGTAAATAGTACTCCAAAGTATCAGAAAATCATTCGATTTGTACGAATTTTGGCGTAGCGTACTGAATTATGTCTAGAATGATGTGTGCTATGCTTCGTGAAAATCGGTTCAGATTTAGATATAGCTCCCACATATATTTTCTTCCGATTTTATGTAAATTGCTCACTAAAGCGCCAATGTTCGGCTGATTGGCACACAATTGTGTACAAAGTACTTAGGTTAGTATAACCTTACGTGTGTCAAGGTTTCTTGAAATCGATTCAAATTTATATATATTTTCCTCCGATTTTAAGTACATGGTGACCTAAGGACCCATAGCTAGGCCGATTGGACAACGTACTGAAATAAATATAAATTAATCGCGGGCAAGTCTCCCTGAAATCTGTTCAGATTTAGATAGCATAGTTTCCATACATAATTTCGACCTATTCGTGTTATTCGTGTTGCAGAATGGCATGTGTAACAAATAAATAAAGATCAAATTTTTAAGTTTTTTTTTTATTTTATTTCAATGTTCCTTCGAAAAGGCGAGGTCTGTTATGATACATATGTAGAATATACCCAAAGTGGTGAAGGGTATCATATAGTCGGCTCAGTCCGACTTTATTGCTTTCCTTACTGGTTTTATAATGAAATAACTCCCCAAATTTAAAAGCAAACAAAAATTGAAAATAGACCCCAAGTATAGCGGTTTTTGTTTTGTGTATACAAATTTAGGGACTAATTTTTGTATAATTCCCTATCGATACAAAAATTATAGATACAATGCTTAGGAACAGGTTGTTAGGTTGGTTTTCTAATGATGGAATAAAAAACGCCAAAGTTACAAATGAAATGCCAAATCACATTGCGTACCCTACCTTATATTTGCATGAACGATTATCTTACATGGTGGCAAATAGAAATAAACGTATTAAATATGTGATATTGTCCCCCCAATTCGGTTATATCCCCAGGAGTTCACATGCCATCAAATTTAATGAGCCAGTAAAATGTGACAGCCTTTGTAATTAATTTCTGGCACACACATGTCTTTGTGGTAAATTTACTCCAAGGGGAATGGAAATTAGGCTGATATTGTCATTTATTGTTATACATATTAGGTTAAATCATGATAAAAAGCAATTCCTTGTCTAACTCGTAGACATTGTAAATCTAAGAAGACAAATGAAATGTTTGGAAATATTTAGAAATTTAGTTAAGTCAAACGTCAGCGTGGTATGAAAGTTTTTTTTGTAAATAAATCACAAATCATAATGCAAAAAAATGTCCATAATTTTCATTTCAAATTTCAATTCACAGCTACGTTTTTATATCCTTCGCCACACTGTGTTACTGGGTATTATGTGATTGTGTATATGTTTGTAACAGGCAAAAGAAAACGAGATAGACCCATGGTTCCCTTTTAGAATATGCATAGAATCACTTTCTGAGTCGATATATTCATGTCCGTCCGACTACCTGTCCCTGTGCAATTGTAAACAAATTGGATGAAATTTGTCGCAGCTTTTTTTTTATTTCGCCCAAGGAAGAACCATACTGAAATTGGTGAAAATCGGTTCAGATTGAGATATATCTCCCATATATATATATATATATATATATACATATTTCGTCCAATTTGATATAAATGGTACACCAAACATCGATGAAATTGTACACAACGTACCAAATTGAGGCTACAATGACATGAATTGTTTAAATATATGTGTTTTTAACCCCTATATATTTTCGTTCGATTTCCTGTAAATTGTTCACCAAATGATCACTGTTTGTCCGATTGAGAAAAAATTGTGGACAGCGCTATGTGCTGCAGCATACCCAATTGTGTATGTGAAGTTTGCGTCAAATCGTTTCAGATTTACATGTAGATCCCTTACATAATATTGTTCGATATGCCTACCCATGTCTACCCAATTGACATAAAATTTTGCATAGGTTTCAAATTGATAAGCTGGATCATATATCTATACAAATCGCATATTTCCATGCCAATGGCCCACCAAAGATGCAACGTCTGTTCTACCGACTGGATATTTTGTGTGGTTGTATTTTGGAAATTAATTCTTATCCATATAACTTAGAAAATTAAATATAGAACACCATGCAATGTTGAAAATTGTTTGATGGTTTGAATTGATTTTTTTCTCCACACTTCATTTCGTTTACAACACTTTGTCGAAGGCTCCATAAAGTAAATACTATTCTATGTCGATTAAGCCAAGTCTGTCGGTTGTTGAATTGACGATAGAGATCGTAATATTTAAAATTATGTTTAGAAATTTTGCACACTTATTGCTGCCACTCCTGGAATATTGGATACAGCAAATATGATATATCGGTTTGGTATTCCAAATGTAGATTTTGTAGATTTCAGTTGACGTGCACTACACACGTTGCTTTGAAGTGCACAATGCCACAGGAATAATTCAGTTTTCTTTCGTTAAACACATTTTTCTTGCATTCCAACAATCATTTGAAACAAAAATAATGTTTTTTTTTTCATTTTCCTCGTCTATGAAAATACAAGTAGTTTTGATTTTATTTTTAGGCAAAAAATATTTTTAGGGGAAAGGGGACACCTTTTAAACGTGGGCCAACATTAAACAGCGCTCATAAAACCTCAGTTAAAACCTTTTATACCCGCAACCAATATATGGTTCAACAGTTTCCACGAAATTTGGCATATCGTACTGACTTGAGACTAGAATGATGTGTGTAAATTTTCTTGAAAATCGGTTCCGATTTAGATATAGCTCCCAATATATTTTTGACCGATTTATTGTAAATGGTGTACCAAAGTCCTTATATATCCTTCGATTTGCACGAAATTTGGAATAGAGTGCTGAATAAACTCCAGAACGATGTGTGTTAAATTTCGTGAAAATCGGTTTAGATTTAGATATAGCTTCCATATATATTTTCGCCCGATTTAATATAAATGATGTACCAAAGTCCCTATATATCTTTCGATTTGCACAAAATTTGGCATATCGTACAGATTTGAGTCTGGAACGAGTGTGTAAAGTTTCCTGAAATTTGTCCGATTTTAAGACCCAAAGTAGGCCGATTGTCACACAATTTTGCACAACGTACTAAAGTTTGTGTAACATAAGATACTTGCTGAAATCAGTTCGGATTTAGATATAGCTCCCATATACAGTTTCTTCCGATTTTAAATAAATGGTACACCAAAGACTCAACATTAGGCCGATTGATACAAACGTACTTAAGATAGTATAGGCAAACGTGTGTCAAGTTTTATTGGAATCCGTCCAGATTTAGATATAGCTCCCATATAGTGTCGTCCGGTTTTAAAAAGTACCCAAGGACCCAAAATATGTCCAGTAGGAGCAAAACCTGCATACGTTAGCCTAACATAACCTGTGACAAGTTTCGTTAAAATCCGTTCATATTTGGATATAGCTTCCATATTTATTTAATTTCAATTTTAAATTAAATGTTGCAAGAAACTCTTCATTTTTTTTTTTCAGAATAGAATGAAGAAATTGCGTGTAGAAGTACAGATGTAGTCCATATATATTTCCGACCGACTTCGTGTTAGTTGGGCTCCAATGGGTGCCCGAATGATATTTGTTTTAAATCAATTTTTCGTAATTTTGTCAAATTGTAACAAACGGGCATGTTTATGGATTGATCTAAGTCGATTCACATTCAGAAAAGGGCCACATATTTTAGTTCATCAAATTTCATGTTAATGATCCTTTTGTTAGGATGCATCTTTTTAATATACCCATAGTGGTGAAGGGTATCATATAGTTGGCCCGTCCGACTTTACTACTTTCCTTACTGGTTTATATTGAAATTTAGGGTTAGGCCTAGCCCCTGTGTTGCACGTACCATAAGGAATGGACCGATATGCCCCATCTTCGAACTTGAACAAAGTTTGGAAGAAATAAACGGTTTTGGTCCGAAGAAACATGGGGCCTAGAACCAATATTTCGATGAGGCACATTTTCAATGTATCAAAGTGTATACACCCCCATTAGCCATAAGCTGAAATTTTTATTTGGCGTACATTATGATTTACATAATCGGTTTGTAAAAATGTCGGTATAGGTCCACTTTTTGGTATGTTCCCTACATTTTCATTTCAAGTATCTGTAAATATAGCTATGGTGGAGGGTATCCAAACTTCGGCCCGGCCGAACTTCACGCTTTTTTAGTTGTTTACATTCCAAAAGTCATTATAAACAAAAGTAATATATTTTCTTTCATATATATCGACGCCTCCGAACCATAGTATGCTAAGTCGACTTAGCATGTTTTAAAGTTCTTTACGTTTTTAGATACTACGGTCCTTAATTTAAATTCACTGAAATTTTGGTAATCATCGGCCAATCCAAACCAAAGTTATAAGCTAAAATGTTCTTAGCATGGCACGTACGATTAATGAAACTTCCATACCTTGAAAGCTTCTACTGAAAAACTCACTTTTCAGACTTAGCATACTATGATTCGGAGGCGTCGATATTACCTGTATTTTTATGCTTAAAAAAATGTTGGTCAGATTTTTTTTGTTTTAATTTTCGAACATTTATATGTTTTTAAAAAATAAATGCATTTGTGAACATAAACACTATAAAAAATACCATAATGACATCGTCCAATAAAACAGTAACAAAATATTTAAATCGAACTTAAAACGGCATTTACATTAGAACTTTTTGCAGGGTTAACCCACTTTATCAGGATTTATTTGACAAATAGACAATAGAATTGACAATTGAAACCCAGTGGGTTAACTAAATCCGGTACAATGTAAACGTAGTATAAAGTATGTCATATGTATATTCAGTGTAAAAGTTACATTTGTACCTATCATTTATATTTTATAGAAAACTAAAAAATATAAAATAAGAAAAATTTATGAGGCTTGAAAGCAAAAAGTGTACAAAGTTGCCCCCTCTCCCCTATTCACCTGTGCTCTTACTATTGGGATTAACTCTATGTACTTTACAATTTTAAACAGACGGACTCAGAAATTCTCTAAAGGGACGATGGGTATATCTAGTTTACGTTTACATGATGCAACCATATACACAAATACATAATACACTGCGTATCATAACTATAGACGCACCCATAATTCAATTGGTATTTTAGTTGACAAATAAAATGGACCCATTAAGTTATTGTTCACAATAAAACGATCAAAAACACATATTATTCAACAAAAATAATGAATTTATTCCTTATGGTTTCGCCGAATTCTGCACTTTCAAAATTGCTGGTGTTGCATAACTATAGACGCACTTTTACAAAATTAGAAAAAAATTATTTTTTAAAACTTAAATAAAATAAAATAACTTTTATAAATAATGGGTAGGGCCTCCCTTATTTTGAATAAGTTCAAAAATTTTATCCATCACACTGTTGATCAAAATTATTCGCAAGTCTTCATCGATTGACCGCCATTCATCGAAAATCACTTCTTGGAGGTAAAATACAGTTTGGTATTGGAGGTTTTCTGCATAGACATTTCGGACATTCGGATTTTGGTCGGAAATTTGAATATTTTTCGATTTTAACCATACTTGAGTATGGCGACTGCTAAAAACGAGTCATTGATTGTTGCTGCCTTCCCAAAATGGCAATAATTTGTCTTCCAAGACTTGAACGAACTCCATTGAATTCATTCGACAACTTGGAAATGTCAAATAAAGCATTCCGTGGCTATAAAATGCTCCCAAGGTGGCGGTTACCGTAATATCGTTATTTCTTAATACGATATTTCGGTGGCGGTTCCCTAATGGCCTTGGGAGCATTTTATAGCCTTTATTTGACATTTCCAAGTTGTCGAATGAATTCAATGGAGTTCGTTCAAGTCTTGGAAGACAAATTATTGCCATTTTGGGAAAGCAGCAACAATCAAGGACTCGTTTTTTAGCAGGACAACGCACCAGTTCATAAAAGTCGCCATACTCAAGTATGGTTAAAATCGAAAAATATTAAAATTTCCGACCAGAATCCGATCGAGAACATGTGTGGAATCTTGACTCATCGTGTCTATGCAGAAAACCTCCAATACCAAACTGTATTTTACCTCCAAGAAGTGATTTTCGATGAATGGCGGTCAATCGATGAAGACTTGCGAATAATTTTGATCAACAGTGTGATGGATAAAATTTTTGAACTTATTCAAAATAAGGGAGGCCCTACCCATTATTTATAAAAGTTATTTTATTTTATTTAAGTTTTAAAAAATAATTTTTTTCTAATTTTGTAAAAGTGCGTCTATAGTTATGCAACACCAGCAATTTTGAAAGTGCAGAATTCGGCGAAACCATAAAGAATAAATTCATTATTTTTGTTGAATAATATGTGTTTTTGATCGTTTTATTGTGAACAATGACTTAATGGGTCCATTTTATTTGTCAACTAAAATACCAATTGAATTATGGGTGCGTCTATAGTTATGATACGCAGAGTATATGCACCACAGGTATGGCCGAATTATTGAAGAGTAATCTGAAGGCGCAAAGACTTCTAAAAACATAAAACGCGTTTACGACTGGCGCATGTGGTTACTCAAAAACTATTAATGCTTTCGGTTCCTAATATGAACACTATATTATTTATTTTCGTTATGACTGTTCAAGCTGAACTGAAATGTAACCGCACCTGAAATATGAATATTTCAATGATTTAAAAGTTAACAAAGTAGAAACGATATTTATCGCACACAACCAATTCTGGATTGAAGATATGTGTTGCGTTTAGTTGAAACCGTTTCGTATACAGATTAGCGCAAATATGTTAATATTGTGCAAAGTATATCTGCTAAAATTCCAAAGATGTTATTTTAATAGCCTTTCATTAAAATACAGTAGTTTGATTTATTACACTTTTTACATCCATTTCTAGCATTTGTTTTCCTTTCCTTAGTTATGAATATTACTATAAACCTTGACAAGCCAACGTGAATAAGAAATAAATCAATAAAAATCAGTATTCATTTGTTTTCTAACAAATAAACTTATTAATAATGTAGGCCGTTGTGTGTCATACAATTTCCTTTATTAATTAGAAAAACAATAAAATATTTCCTATAATAATGTCACATAAAATTATTAGCAACGCTTCCGCTAACATAAAAACAACCGGAAGTTTATTACTTTTTTCGCATAACATGTACTATTCATTGTTCATATGTAAAGAAGTACACCTACCCTCACAAAGTGAAAAACAAAATTCTTGACCTTAGCTATTGCAAAAGATAAGGAAAAAACTTTGAAATCATAAAATAGATAAGGGTAAAAATAACCTAGACCCCAATAGAATGCAATCGAACAAGATAGATATCGGTGGAAGATGGGCCTATAAATAGTGAAACGAAGTCGATAGAAATTAGAATTGCAAAAATACCAACAATAACATAGTACAGCACAGCAACGAGCATTTGACAATGTTTAAAATAATAATGACAACCATAATGATACTACAGGTAATATGGACAATTTATTTAAGAGATTCGAAACTATAAAATTTGGTTTTTGATTATTTTATAGATATCAAAAGCTATACCAATATCCAACTCATTATCAGAGCTTAATGTGAACACCGAAGACATTTCCACAACTCTTGAAGCCAATGATGTGGACGTGGAGGAAAATATTTTAACTGATTCTGAGATCCCGAATGAAACTCCTGTCTCGGTACTTTCCAATTTTCCATTAAAGTCTCAACCCATGCAATTGCCAGGAAATTTTGCCAAACTACCCATAGGCGATCCCACTAACATGTTAGACAATTTGGAGCAAATGAAACGACAACAACTCTTTGCCCTGGCAATGGCCCAATTCCATCAATTCACACAACAACTAATTAGGCAAAGTGAAAGAGAGTTTTCCAAAATTCTAAAGGATATGGATGGAATGAAGAGTAGCTTCACCTCCGAGATTTATTCAACTCAAAAAGAAAATATTGAAAATTATTTGCGACAATTGGCAGACTACAAACTGGAGACTTCAAATTTCCTAATGAAAACTGAAGATATTTCCACTCAATTTCAAAATGTAATATCGCAATTGCAGACATTTGCAATGAATTCCTTGGAGATGCAAACAGTTTTACAAAATAACAATTTTATGGATTTTGAAACGGATTTGAATAGTTATGCAATGAATTTGAAATTTATATATCAAGATCAAATCGATAAACTAACAACCGAATTAACTTCGAGTGGATATGATATACAAGAATATTTAAAACAAATGTCTAATGATATTATGGGAAATTTTGAACCAGAAAATACTGTTAATATGATTTCCAAATATTTCAAATTTTAGACAAATAAGGTAAAATTAATAATTTATGTAATTTATTTTGTACAGTTTATTTAAATAATAATTAAATATAGGTATATATGAAGAATATATATATTTTTTTATAATTTTGAAATTCGATCGATAGCCACACTTTTCAGATATTTAAAATATTTTTAGCCAGTAAGGAAAGTAGTAAAGTCGGACGGGGCCGACTATATAATACCATTCATCACTTCGGGTATATTCTACATATGCAATCTAATAAACGTCGCATTTTTGAAAGACCACTAAATATCATCCGCTCTTTAGCGAAAATTATAAGCGTTGTCCTTCCTAGCCTCTAGTGTGGCAATTGTAATACTAAATAATATCAGAATAATTAGACCCCTTTAAATATTTAATAATAACTCAATTATGGTATCAATTGTGTCCTTTAGGAATAAATATATACGCCATAGAATACACATTTTGCAATTATTCACACAAACTTCTGGGTCCATTTGACCCTCTTATTTGTTATTCATATTCTTTGGCCAGATTCCCTTCCCTGTGTAAAATTTCGTCGTGTTCGCGTCATAATTGTGGATTCTAGAGCCACCATAAAAACGTACAAAAATTTAATATTTGGTCAATTACATCCCGTAAATATTAACGGATCATTACCAAAACCAGTAAGGAAAGTAGTAAAGTCGGACGGGGCCGACTATATGATACCCTTCACCACTTTGGGTATATTCAACAGATGAATGAAAGAGACTTGCCAGAGATCAACTTATATTAACTACAGTTCATTGTACAAAATTGTGTGGCAATCGGACAAACTTTGGGTCTTTAGTGCACAATTTACATAAAATCGGAAGAAAAAAATATTTAGATATATCTAAATCTAAACCGATGTTCACGAAACTTAGCACACATCATTCTAGATCTAATTCAGTACGCTACGCCAAATTTTTGTGCAAATTTACATTTACATATTAATTAAAATCGGACGAAAATATATATGGGAGCTATATCTAAATCTGAACCGATTTTCAGGAAACATAACACACATCATTCTAGACCTAATTCATTACGCTATGCCAAATTTCGTGCAAATCGAAAGATATATAGGACCTTTGGGCGAAAGTATATATGGGAGCTATATCTAAATTTTCCCAATTTCAATAGGGTTCGTCCTTGGGCCAAATAAGTGTCCTGTGCCAAATTTTATCCAAATCGGATCATAAATGCGACCTGTACTTTGTTTACAATTAAAGATGGACAGACAGACGGACGGACATGCATAAATCGACTCAGAAAGTGATTCTATCTCGTTTCATTTTGCCTATTACAAACATACGCACAAAGACATAATACCCTGTACCACAGTGTGGTGAAAGGTATAAACAATAGGGGTCTTCTTTGACCAGTACCCATCATATATGCAAAATTTCATGACGTCGTAAAAAATCTATGCCTATGTCACTACCATATTAAATATGTGAAAAGAACGTTAAGTTCGGCCAGGCCGAACTTTGGATTCCTTTATAGGTATACTGACAGTTACTTGAAATGAAAGTCCAAATTGGGCATATACTACAGCGAATGAGTTTGGGGTAGTGTGGCAAAAACCTCCGATGTTATCAAAAATTGGTAGGATATTTATATAGAGGATAATAAACATAAGTGAAGCTTTGCAAAAAATGTTCATAATTTAGGTGATATACTAATAATTAAAAAACCTCAACAATAAATGAACAGGCGTTAAGTTCGGTCGTCCCGAAATTTTTATAACCTCCACCAAAGACATACTGATCGTTACTTGAAAGTATATGTACAAACCCGTATATGAGTCGTTTATTTTGAAAGTGGTTTAAGCCTGGTTTAGGTTCTCAGGCAAATCTTGTTTTTCTAGAAAAGTTTACAAAACTGAATACGGTATATATTCTATTATGTTTTTCAACGGATAGACAGAGGCGTCGAATGAGTATAAAATGAGTATATGAACTGAATTGAAGTCTTCAGGGAGAATTTACCATATCGTAATTACAATTTGCATATACTCTGCACCTTATAGTGAAGGGCACAACAATTTTGTGTAATGTCACGTGACGCACTTTTAATAAAAACATAAACCAATTTCGCTCTGCACAAGCAAATATAAAATACATTCCTTCATGATTACACAGAAACCATTATAGTTGGTGGCGACGACAATGACGTAGAACAACGTAAAACTAAACTTTTCAATTAGCCAACAATTTGTATTGAACATGATGCTAGACTGAAAATAAAACGCACTGCGCTCGGTTTTAAGTACTTTTCCTTGGTTGCTATTCGCACGCAATTCAAAGGACATTAAAAAGGAAAATGAGATATAATGAAAAAGTCATAAATGTGAGGACGAAGTGAATTTATGGTATGCATATTAATTATGATCAGGATTCGTTTTGCAATAGTGTGGCTGCACAACACTATGAAGATATCGTTGCCGTTGTGTAGTTGTTTACTTATGCCATGAAGCGTTAACAATGGAACAACAAGGCAACGTAATATCTATCACTCCAATGCACCAAACTAACTTTATACTTTTCTTACTACTTATTTAAAATACAAGCTAAGGACATGAACAATTTTCCAACAGCATTTCCTATTCTCTGAATATTCACCACAAAAGAAGAAACTAATTATGTTTCCTTTTTAAAAATTACCACGAACTCTTTAAAGAAAGACAATAACAAAGTTTTTGAAAATTGAGAATGCTTCCAAGCATTTTCTGTAAGCAAACTAAGGCATACTGAATAAATGTGCATAGTTTTTCATTGAACTTGATTGAAATTTGTTGATTCAATATCCAGCCCTTGTTAAGGGTATGCAGCAGAATATGTGGGTAGATGATTGACTGTTCTCAAATGTAATATTATGGGAGTAAATCATGCAATCATTTTGGAAATATAATATTGAACTTACATTAGAATATTTAATTTCCTACTTCAATATGTATTGAATCGATAATAGTTTTATTCATTTATTGAATAATGTAGGGGAGACTGGGGCACCTTCGGCACTTTTTTTTAGAGCTCTATATCTCAGTACATATTCAACATATATAACAACTATATGGCTGATTATTGTCCTCTGACACTTAATTATGAAAAATAGTACCAAAAAGATATATAAAAATAGTATTAGTTAAAAAATTTTACAGTTTTGTAAAAAAAGTCAAATTCGCCGAATGTGCCCCAACCCGGGGTAAAATTCGGCATTTGAAACATTCGGCACCATAGTCATTGCCGGGTAATTGTCATCGCTATCAGTCTGGTTGAAATTCTGATTATCTAAAGGCTCTATTTGGTTTTAATACGCCACACAATGTTTGAATTATAGGGCTTTATTTTCTAGCGGCGGACGTTTACATCTCAAGGTCGCACACACCATCAGAAATAGGGGTTTTCTATCGCATTTTCGTCAATATAAGCACGTTTGATCTTTTATATGCAATTTCGAGCCTTATTAAAGGATTAGTTTTAAAGACAAACTCAAAAACATTTTAAGGAAATAATATTGCACAACCTGTATATGGCCGAATGTGCCCCAATTTAAAATGCCGAATGTGCCCCGAATGTACTTTTTATAGTTTTTTTCATTTTTTTCGATCAGTTTTGTAAAAATATTATATTTTTAAATATTTCTATAATAATACACATCGTAGTTAACCACTTTTTAATAATATTGTCTTAAAAATTTAAAAAGTTTTATACACAAAATACTTACGAAATGGAATTGAAATATTACAGAAACATCTATAAAAATACAAAAACCTATGTATCTAAATAAGCTTAATAGCTAGAAATTTCAAACTTTGTGTAAGTTATTTATTTCGATATTCGATACCTATGTATCGAAACTAGTGATGTACGGTGAGAGCTTCATATCGAAAACGCGATTGCCGAAGGTGCCCCGATGCCGAAGGTGCCCCAGTCTCCCATACTCGTATTTAATAAGGGGGGTGGGTAAATAAATTCCAATAAAAGGTTTTAACGCGAATAGAAAAACTAGTAAGAGAAGGACCAATCGCGGACATGCAAAAATTGGATAAGATAGTGATTCTAGGTGTATTTGCAAAGCGACGATTGGTCTATAATTTTGCTTTTGCATATTACAAGCATATGGGGAATTACAAAATTCTTTTAAAATTCCATAAAAACATTTCTGAAAATTTTTTTGTGAGCACATTCATGATTTTTGTTACATAGGTTAAGGAAAATATGATGATTTGAAATTCGGATGCTGCGCACAAAAGTTGTAGCGATTTTAAATCTTTTACTTCAAATATAAATTAAATCAATTCCTATTTGTTGTAATTCGCGAATTTCTTCACAAATCGTTAAGTACATTGGTTTTCTTTGCATCCTTATCAAATCACATTGAAATACGGTTAATTAGTCGCGAAAAAGACAAATAAAAACATGAAAATATCTGAAAATAAAACAACTTAATTTGTGAATTGTCCCAAAATGTTTTCCTTTTTTTAATAATTTTTGATTTTTGTAGTATGGTTGAGGGAATACATTTTTGTCTAGGTCTTCTAAAACATGTGACGATTTCTTCTACAAATTCTTTTAGGTGATTGTTAAATATCGATAGATTCCTCTGTTAAGAGTTTTGACTTTAAAAATGACCAAATATATAGCAGTTACAGTATATGAAAATGATCAACATTAAAAAGCATACAGTTCGCGAATTCGTTGAAATGCGCAAGCGGCTTTTCCAATAATAATGAATTTTTCAAGGTTTCATTTAGCTGTCAAAGTGTGCCGCTCGATGTACTTTACTATGCAAAAAATCTAAAAATGGCTAAAAATCAGATTTCAGTAATCTCCTATGAAAATAAACAAAAGTACACCTATTTTAAAAGAATTAGTTAAGAACGGCGGATGTGCCCTACATTCAATTTTGAATAAAATACGCATATTATTCGCATATCGATGTATTTTTGACCTAATACATCGGGAATATGAAAATACAGACATGAATGTCCGTAAAAACAAATCGAGGAAAAACGCAATTATATACGGGAATTTGTCATTTTTGCAGTTTTCCTACATTCAAGGAATCTATATCCGCCGTTTTATTGGGCGGATATAAGTATTATTTGAACATGGCTGATCTCATCAGATTCGGCACGTAAAAAAATAAAATCACGCGGGTTTCACGTAAATTTAAATGGACTTTCTTAATTTTAGACTCAAAAAATATGTTTTTTATAAAAATTTACGCACCAAATTTTCGTCTTTGGAACCCAATTGCAAAGAAGCTACAGTGAGCACATTCATGAGATATACACTAAACGAAGCAGAATCACAAGTTCTACGATCCTATAATTAGTTTATTCTATTATCTGGATGCGCATCCTAATTATAAGAAAAATTCAAAAAACACCGAAAATCCGGCTTCAAAATGTCAGCATCCATTTTGGGTGGATGCAGTGATTATATCGAAAAATCATACATTAGAACCATATTGTCCATGGGGTATTCTGCAACTTAGTCACTGATCACATGTGTGTGCGTTGTGTAGTTTAGCCACAAATCGGGAACGAACACAAAAAAACTCGTTGGCTTCAACACATTTTCACCCATTTTTTTACATTACCACCATCACAGCTTCCACGCAACTTATTATTTATTACCAATATTTCAAGATTTTGACAAGAACACTTCATTTTATAGAATTGAATTTAAATTATATGCAATATGTTCATATTTCGCGAGTTATAACCTTGCAAACCTCAACTTCAAGGAATTTAAAAGATTTTTGTAATTTCCCATATATATTCTTGATCAGCGTAAAATTCTATGACGATCTAAGCATGTCCCTCTAGCGTCTAAACGAATTGAGATAGAACGCCAAAATTTTGCATAGAGTCGTCTTTTGTCTGCAGGCAGGTCAAGTTCGAAGATGGGCTTTATCGGTCCACGTTTAGGCATAGCTCCCATACCCCCAATTTTCAGTATTTTGAGGTTCTTGAGCACGTTTTTCAACGAAATTCGCTCAAATTTGGTACATTGGGTTCTTATTGTGTACCAAATTTCTCCACTAAAAATTATAAATATAGGTCCACTTTTTCTGGTAGCCCCCATATAACGGTAACTTTCAATTTTCAGTTTTTGGGGGGTTTTGACCGGATTTTTTCACCGAATTGGCTGTAAGTTAGTACTTTGAGTTCTTATTGGGTATTAAATCTCTCCACAAAAAAGTATAAATATAGGTCCATTTTTTCGCATAGCCCTCATACAAGGGTACCCCCAATTTTCGACATTTTGGGGTTCTTGACCCCGTTTTTCAACCGAATTCGCTGAAATTTGGTACTTTGAGTTCTTATTGCGTAGCAAATCTCTCCACTAAAAATTATAAATATAGGTCCATTTTTTCGGGTAGCCCCCATATAAGGGTACCCTGCAATTTTCGGTATTTTGGGGTTCTTGAGCGCGGTTTTCAACCGAATTCGCTATAATTTGGTATTTTGTAGTCGTACATGGTAACAAATCTCCCTACCAAAAATTATTAATATTCCCCCCATTTTATGGGTAGTCCCCATATAACCCCTTTTTATATTAAAATAGTTAACTGATTTGTTCCGTGTTTTGGGGATGCCTCCATATACCCGTATTCCACAATAGTATGGGGGATAAGCCTAGCACCTACCGATTTAATATTTAGCGTTAAGGAAGGTATTTATATACAACACTAAACCAGTGAGGAAAGTTGTAAAATCGGACGGGGTCGACTTTGTAATACCCTTCACCACTATGGATATAATAAACAGATGCATCCTAACAGACATCCCATTCTTGAAGGGCCATTAACATGAAATTGGATGAACCGAAATATATTATCTTTATCTAAATATGAACTGACTTAGATCAATCCATTTCAAGCAAAAATCAATCGGACATCCGTTGAGCTATGTGTGTACTTCTACAAAATTCAACCACGTCATTTTATGCTCAATTTAGTACATTGTGCAAAATTTCATGTCAATCTGACAAACATGAGGAGTTTGGCGCACCATTTGCTTAAAATATATGCAAGCTATTTCCAAATACGAATCGATTTCAAAGAAACTTGTCACAGGATAGGTTATACTAATTTCAGTATATTTTGTTGCTATCGGTCATATTTTGGGTACTTGGTGCATCATTTGTATAAAATCGGACGTTAATATATATGGGAGCTATATCCAAATCTGAACAGATCTCAAGAAAACTTTACACACGTTATGTTATAGTAACTTGAGTACGTTGTGCAAAATTTTTTCCCAATCGGCTTAACTTTGGGTCTTTGGTGGGCTGTATACATAAAATCTGACGAAACTCTATATGGGAGCTATATCTAAATCTGAACCGATTTTTCCCATTTCCAATTGGATTTGTCCTAAGACCAAATAAATGAGCTGTGCTTAATTGTCTCCAATTCGGATCATAAATTCGACCTGCACTTTGTTTACAGTTTAACATGGGCAGACAGACGTACGGACATATAAAAATCGACTCAGAAAGTGATTATATGCATATTGTCAAAAGGAAACATGTGTCTATCTCATTTCGGTTTTGCAAAAAACGATTGGTAGATTTATAGGTCCACTTTTTGGTATGTTCCCCATATTTTCATTACACGTAACTGTCAGTATTCCTATGGTGGAGGGTATCCAAAGTTCGGCCCGGCCGAACTTAACGCTTTTTCACTTGTTTTTTTATAAAAATTTAAGCACAAAATGTTCGTCTTTGGAATCCAATTGCAACGATGGTACGGTGAGCACATTCATTAGCCCATTATCTGGTTGCGCGTCCTGATTATAAGAAAAACTCAAAAAACACCGAAAATCCGGCTTCAAAATGTCAGCATCTGTTTAGGGTGGATGCAGTGATTATATCGAATAATCATACATTAGAACCATATTGTCCATGGGATATTCTTCAACTCAGTCACTGATCACATGTGATTGCGTTGTGTAGTTTAGCCAAAAATCAGAAAAGAACACAAGAAAACTTATTGGCTTCAACACAGCTTCCACGAAACTTATTATTTATTACCAATATTCTAAAATTTTGACAAGAACATTTTATTTTATAGAAATGAATTTAAATTATATGCAATATGTTCATATTTCGCAAGTTATAAGCTGCAAACTTCAGTTTGAAGGAATTTAAAAGATTTTTGTAATTTCCCATATGTACAAACACATCTCAAATCTACAAAATGTGTACCGACATTAATAACACACGGTAGATTGAATAACTCTAGTAAACAATACCGAAAATAGGGAGTATCAGTAAAAAAAAACTTGCCGTTAGAAAGAAAGAAAGAAAAAAAGACCTTGGAAAATATATGAAAACCCCAGCAGGAAAAGCTTGCTATAGGTTAAACTTCAGGTTAAACTTTTCTTGATTTCTAGCTATTCTATGTATTTTTTATTTATTTTATTTTTTTATTAACAGACAAAAGGAATCAAGATAGACCCATGGTTCCTTTTGAGAATATGCATAAAATCACTTTCTAAGTCGCTTTATGCATGTCGCTTGTTGATGTTAAATTGTAAACAAAGTACAGGTCGCATTTATAATCCGATTTGGATGAAATTTGGCACAAGTCACTTATTTGGCCCAAGGACGAACCCTATATATGTTCATCCGATTTAAGGTAGATGGTGTACCAAAGCATCGAAATGTGGCCGATTGACACCACGTACTGATGTTGGTATAACCTACTGTTTCATTGAAATCGTTTCAGATTTAGATATAGCTCTTATATATAGTTTCGTCCGATTTAAGGTAAATAAAGCCGATTAACACACAATTTTGCACAACGTACTGATGTTAGCATAACCTAAAGTTTCGTTGAAATCGGTTCTGATTTATATATAGCTCCATATATATTTTCGCCCGATTTTAAATCAATAATGAACCAAAGACCCAAAATACGACCGACAGGCACAAAATTGTGAACATCATACTGAAATTAGTATAACCCAAAGTGTTGCAAGTTTCTTTGAAATCGGTTCAGATTTAGTTATAGCTCCCATATATATATATATATATATATTATATATATAGATTTAAGTAAATGACGCATCAAGGACCCAAAAATATGGATGATATGCACTAAACGTACTGAAGTTCGGATTTGGATATAGCTTCGATATATACTTTCGCTCGATTTCATGTAAATGATGCACCAAACTCCTAAAGTTTATCAGATTACGTTTTTTAGAAATGTAGACATAGCCTATATAGATATATTTGACCGACTTCATTTTAATAGGGCTTCAAATAATCAATAGGTGTCCGATTGAGATTTTCTTTATATTGATTTATATAATTTTGTCCCATTGCAAACAAACGACCCTATATCTGCCCATATGACAATTTAGCATAGGTTGCAGGATGAAATGTCTATGATTGATTTAAGTCACAGTTAGATAAAAATCATATATTTTAGTTTCAAATTCAAATTTCATGTTAATGCTTCTTTAAAAATGCGGCGTTGATAAGGCTGCATCTGTTGAATATACTCAAAGTGGTGAAGGGTATCGTATAGTCTGCTCCGTCCGACTTTACTATTTTCCTTACTGGTTTTAGATTATATCAGTGGAAATCGAATGAGTAATTTTTTTGCTTGTTTCCTTTTCGTCAGTAATTGATTGAACCACACTCCAATAATCAAAAGATGCTACTTTCTGCTTGCCCTATTCTACAAAAATGTTGTTCATGATTTTAGGTACGGTCAAATGTTTTTTTCTGAACTTAAGCCGTGCTATGATACCACAACCCTATATGTGTATATTTAGAAATTCAGTATAAATTCTATACTCTATTGTCCGATTCGTCCGGTTTACTAAAAATATATATTCAATTATGCTAAATACGCCAAAAAATTCAAGGAACCGGGTTTTTAGGTTTTTGAACTAGTTACAAATCTCCTCATGTATAGTAAAGTCGCAAGCAAAAATAAAAAAAATATCACGTCAAAAAAATTATCACGCGAATTTTTGCTTTAGAAAAAAAGCGGTAGTAAAATTTTATAATTTGAAAACGTTGTTCTTTTACTTTACTAATACGAAAATGTTGAGTTTGCTGAATATACATTGCCCCTACGTTGATGAGTGTAAAAGTGCGTTCATAAATTAAAATCAAATTTTTAAAGTTCGTTTGCAAGAAAAATCTTTACATAATTTAGTTTAGTGTTTTAGATGTTCGCGGTTTATATAATTGTACGGAACTCTAGCTCAATGACAAGTTTAGCCCGATTGATCAGGACCCACAAATTTATAAAAATGCTTTAAGGCACAATAATAGTACACATTTTTGAATCATTTCTTACTACTGTACGACCAGTGATATTTATAAGCGTTATGATTTGTATTTGCCTTAATCCTATTAATAAGACATGTGGTAGGTAGACGATTTTTCACAACCTACACTTCCGCTCAATATATACCCACATAATTTGGTACATGAAAAACTAAAAGGTCACATAATAAAATCAAAGTAATATTTACACATACTACTCGTACACAACTTACTTATCTTCCGGCTCTATGATGCATTTTACAAAATCCTCTAAATAGCCACTATACTCAATGGCATTTTGTTGGGATTCTCTCAGAACTTTACGAGAGTTTTTCTTTGTTTTACACATTTGATTGTCACTTGAACTTTGTTCGGAAAATTTACTTTTGAAATTGTTCGCAGGATACCAGGTTGCGACGGAAGCATCCTTGGCAATCGAGTACACAACGCAACCGACACGTTTTCCATTCATAACTTGACCAATTAAATGTTATTTCTCATTGTGCCAATGTAGCACAATTCTTGGTCCAATGTAAATGCAATTTTCAATGGCAAATAAAAAAGACTTTTTGCAACGCACACTAGTAGCTTTATTTTCCAAAAGCCGTTCCGATGAATGCAATACAATTTATTTGAATATGACGAGAGTTTCCTTGTGCTTTCAACAGACTACTGCAGATTATGCCACATGTGGCAAATAAACCACATGTTGTTAGTTTTAGGGACGTGTTGTCAATGAGCCATTGTGTGAGAGTTTTATTTCGGTTTTTTGTTAACCAACAGTGTTCATGGCAATGGTGCAACAAAAGTCCTTAAAATTGTTTTTGTTTACTGTTGATACTTTAGGTGACAGCAATGTCGTTAGTTTTCATTGTTTTAGCGAAATCTAACTCATACAAATGTTGTTTTTCACACATGAAATGAAAATTGTATTCGAGAGGTCGACACGAAAGTTTAAGTCACGATTTGCTGGAAGTGTAAATAAAGGTGTAGCATATATATTTAAGCTATTTAATGTTGAGTTTGCTATGGAGCTTCATATGGGGTTACGGTCATATTGTTAGCCAATTTTTAAAAGGCTTCGGTTGGAAATGCGGTTAGATACTTTAAAATACCGAAATAAAGCGGGACACTTATATGTGGGCTATGGCAAAGCATGAACTTATATTGCTAATATTCTCCAAAGACATAGCAAAATCCGGAATGTGAACTGCCGAAAATGGGTTTGGACCTTTATAGAAGGTTTGGTAATAACATTGATCTATATTGATCTTTTTCCGCATATACAGTAAAATTAACTGTGGTAAAATTTGTTTGATCAGCCCTGCATTCGTCTGAAATTTTTTTATTCAGAACACTTTTTATTCATTGAAAATTATTGTATGTACTTTTTCCATAAATAACGATTTCTATGAAAAAACATCGACTTTGAAGTGGCCAAATAATTAAAACATTTTACTGCATTTTTGTGAAAATATTTTTAAAAAAATCTTTAAAGTTATTAAATTAAGTAAACTGTACACCTAACATTGGGAAAATCACACTTATTATAGAAAATAAAGTTCTGAATGTACCAGAGTTAGTAGAAAATAATAAATAATTCTTAAAATAAATAAATAAATATTTGAAATAAAAACCCAAAAAAAAATGGGAAAAATCTGCAGGAACAGCTCGATTTCGAAGGCCGAAATATTTTTGCAGGATGTCAGAAAATATCGATTAACATTGGCATTTATTATATCAAATCGACTATTCGAGTAGTAAAGAATATATTTTATCAAATCAGTGTTCAATACCTTGAAACCGCCATCGTCGACGACTAAAGAAAAAAAAAATTATATAAATACATGGACTCCTCACTTTGCCTATGAACAAATACAGAACGAGTTAAAAGAAATAATTAGAGCATAGATCTAGAAGTCTATTGTTGAAGAAGTGAAAAGTGCTGTATTCAGTATTAGCGGACGAAACTACGGAGAAGATATATTACTACATATCTACTTGGCCCAAGGACGATTTATCTATCAGATTTAGATATAGCTCCCATATATGTTTTCGTCCGATTTAATGTAAATGATGCACCAACGTACCTATATATCTTTCGATTTGCACGAAATTTAGCATAGCATACTGAATTGAGTCTAGAACGATGTGTGTTAAATTTTGGGAAAATCGATTCAGATTTCTATACAGCTCCCATATTTATTTTCGTCCGATTTTAGGGTAATAGTAAACCAAAGTCTCTTTATATCCTTCGCTTTGCACGAAATTTGGCATGGTGTACTGAATGAAGTCTAGAGTGATGTGTGTTAAGTTTTGCGAAAATCGGTTCCGATTTAGATATAGCTCCCATATATATTTTCGTCCGATTTTATGTAAATGGTGCACCAAAGTCCCTATATATCCTTCGATTTGCACGAAATTTGCCATATCGTTCTGAATTGAGTCTAGGTAAGTTTCGGGAAAATCGGTTCAGATTTCGATATAGCTCCGACATATGCATACGTATTCGTCAGATTTTACATAAATGGTGCACCAAACTCGTAATGTCCGATTAATACGAAATGTTGCACAACGTATTAAATTGAGACCTGAATGACGTTATTGCGTTTGGTTGAAATTTGTTCAGGTGCAGCCATAGCTTTTATATATATATATTTCGAACGGGTGCCTGATTGAAATTAAATTTTTCACAGTGCGGCATACCGAATAGCGTGTATCAATTGTGCCATAAATCGTTTTCCATAAATTAGTCCCATGGTCCCATGAACTTAAATTTATCACAGGTTGCAGAAAGACATGAGTATGTTCCTTCGAGGGAACATTGACACGAAATTGTTAGGATACATATGTACAACATACCCAAAGTGGTAAAGGGTATCAGATAATCGGAACAGTCCTTATATTTAATATGCAGCTGGTTGATATATATTCTTTGGATTTCATATTTCAAGACCTGATTATGGGCGATACATATCAAAAGAAAAATCCATAAAAATCATTTTTTGGTAAAAATTTCAATATATAGAAGATGGCAAATATGTGTACAGTACTAATTGGTGTATACAATCTATGTTATTTAAATCGATTCGTATTTGAATTATACGATGTCAGAATTATGATATAAGAATAATTTTTATTCTTCTAAAAAAGAATACAGAGAATAACTTAAAATGATTTTACCATCGATTTTGCATTTGATTTTCTTGATATTGGCACGGATGTAGCGATGTAAAATGCTGCTCATATCTTATTTAGGATAAAGGGTTAAATACATTTTCACGAACTATCCAAAATAGGATATGCACAAAATTTGACCTCGCTACATCCTTACATTCGGGAGATACAGTACAATCTTTTGGAAAAAAGTCCAATATCAAGAAAATCAAATGCAAAATCGACAGAAAAATCATTTTAAATTATTCTCTCTATTCGTTTTTACAAGAATCAAAAAAAAATCTGATGGAAAAATTCGTACAATTTGAATACGAAGCGATTTAAATAATTTGGACTGTATACACAAATTAGTACTGTACACAAATTTACCCTCGTCCCTATATTGAAGAGATCATAACTTGACCAACATTTTTATACCCTTCACCACACAGAACAGGGTACAGGGTATTATGTCTTTGTGCATATGTTTGTAACAGGCAAAAATAATCGAGATAGACCCATGGTTCCTTTTGAGAATATGCATAGAATCACTTTCTGAATCGATTTATGCATGTCCGTCCGTCCGTCTGTCCATGTTAAATTGTAAACAAAGTACAGGTCGCATTTATGATCCGATTTGGATGAAATTTTGCACAGCTCATTTGTTTGGCCCAAGGACCCTATTGAAATTGGGAAAAATCGGTTCAGATTTAGATATAGCTCCCATATATATTTTTGCCCGATTTACGGACTTTAGACCCTGAAAATCATTCGATTTGCACGAAATTTGGCATAGCGTACTGAATTGAGCCACGAAAGATGTGTGCCAAGTTTCGTGAAAATCGGTTCAGATTTATTTATAGCTCCCATATATAGGTTCGCCCGATTTACGGACTTTAGACCCTGAAAATCTTTCGATTTACACGAAATTTGGCATAGCGTACTGAATTGAGCCACGAAAGATGTGTGCCAAGTTTCGTGAAAATCGGTTCAGATTTATATATAGCTCCCATATATAGTTTCGCCCGATTTACGGACTTTAGACCCTGAAAATCTTTCGATTTGCACGAAATTTGGCATAGCGCACTGAATTAAGTCTAGAATGATGTGTGCAAAGTTTCGTGAAAATCGGTTCAGATTTAGATATAGCTCCCGTATATATCTTCCTCCGATTTAAGGTAAATGGTGTACCAAAGTCCCTATATATATTTCGATTTGCATGAAATGTGGCATAACGTACTGAATTGAGGCTAGAATGATGTCTGCCCAGTTTCGCGAAAATCGGTCCAGATTTAGATATAGCTCCCATATATAGTTTCGTCCGATTTCATGTTAATGGTGCCCCAAAGTCCCTATATATCTTTCGATTTGCAGGAAATTTGGCATAACGTACTGAATTGAGCCTAGAATGATGTCTGCCCAGTTTCGAGAAAATCGGCCCAGATTCAGATATAGTTTCGTCCGATTTCATGTAAATGGTGCACCAAAGTCCCTATATATCCTTCGATATATTTGGATAGAGCTTCCATATATATTTTCGCCCGATTTTAAGTAAATTGGACATCAAACTCTTCATGCTAGTCAGGTTGACATCAAATTTTGCACAACGTACAAAATTGAGCATAGAATTACGTAGTTGCGTTTTCTAGAAGTACAGACATAGCCCAACAGATAACCTATTTATATTTGATTGAAGTCGATTTATATAACTTATGGATATATAGGTAGATTCACATTTAGATAAATATCACATATTTTATTTCATCCAATTTCATGTTAATAGTCCTGTTTAATATATCCATAGTGGTGAAGGGTATCATATAGTCGGCCCCGTCCGACTTTACTACTTTCCTTACTGGTTTTTTATTTCTCTTTTGATATTTGTCGTCCATAATCAGGCCTTTACATATAAAAATCAAATAATTTATATCTACTAGCTGCATATTAAATATAAGCTCTAAAACATTTAGTTGCCTGTGGGACTTGGTCTAAAGAATTTTGGGGTCTAATCGATAAGACACATTTTCCTAGTAGCGATGTTTAAGTATAAGGCAGATGAAGCGATTACGCCAATTATTCATTACATTTGAAGAATATTATTCCAAGTGTTTCCAATTTATTAATACCGATTTAAATAGATTTTCTACTTAACGCTATTAAACCTGCCGAAATAAACCTCGTATTTGTAGTTACAGCGTATATACCTAAAAATTTGAAGAGGGTTAACGAGTATGCATGTAAAAACATGTTATTTTTATTTTGTTATTTGTTAACAACTTCAGCGAAGTAATAATGACAGTCATGCATGAAAACCTCAGATTATAAAATATAGTGCTTGGTCAGGGATTATAAACTAAAAATAACAAAAATTCATATATATTGTTTTAGTTTAAGTGTATATTGTTTTTATAAAGTGGCATTTTAACAACATTAGCATGTTGTTTTGACGTTACTTATTAGTTTATGTTTGTGGGTGGATTAGATTTCGTCAGAAGTTGTTGATTGCGAAGATAGAGAGGAGTCTATAAATCTAAAAATTTTAGTGTACCACGTGGAAGGGAGGCAAAGCTTGGAGGAGACAGACTTTTTCAATATGAAACGAAATAAAATAATTATATCTGGGGTGAAAAGTTTGACAGAGACATTCACGAAAACCTTAATAATTTCATAAATTACCGGCCCAAGGACGAGCCCTATTGAAATTGGGAAAAATCGGTTCAGATTTAGATATAGCTCCCATATTAATATATATATTTAACCGATTTAATGTAAACGGTCCCCATATATCTTTCGATTTGCACGAAATTCGGTACAGCCTAATCATTTAGGTCTAGAGTGATGTCTGCCAAGTTTCGAGAAAATCGGTCCTGATTTAGATATAGCTCCCATATATAGTTTCGTCCGATTTCATGTAAATGGTGCCCCAAAGTCCCTATATATCTTTCGATTTGCACGAAATTTGGCATAACGTATTGAATTAAGCCTAGAGCGATGTCTGCCAAGTTTCGAGAAAATCGGTCCAGATTTAGATATAGCGCCCATATATAGTTTCGTCCGATTTCATGTAAATAGTGCTCCAAAGTCCCTATATATCTTTTGATTTGCACGGAATTTGGCATAACGTACTGAATTGAGCCTAGAATGATATCTGCCAAGTTTCGAGCTGTGTCATAATATACACAATTGTTTTTGTACTTGAAATTAAACCAGTAAGGAAAGTAGTAAAGTCGGACGGGGCCGACTATATGATACCCTTCACCACTTTGAGTATATTCAACAGATGAATCCTAACAGAAGTCGCATTTTTAAAGGACCAGTAAAATGAAATTGGAACCATAAACACGTCATTCTGCAACCGATACTAAATTCTTCATTTGGTCAGATATAGAAGCTATATCTAAATCTGAACCGATTTCAGGAAACTTAACACACATCATTCTAGACCTAATTTGTTACGCTGTGCCAAATTTCGTGCAAATCGAAAGATAGGGACTTTGGTGCACCATTTACATTAAATCTGACGAAAGTATATGTGGGAGCTATATATAAATCTGAACCGATTTTCAGGCAACTTTACACACATCATTCTAGACCTAATTTGCTACGCGGTGCCAAATTTCGTGCTTAAATCGACTCAAAAAGTGATTCTATGCATATTCTCAAAAGGAGCCATGGGTCTATCTCGATTATTTTTGCATGTTACAAACATATGCACATAAACATAATACCCTGTACCAGAAAAAAGAATTTGGTTCAATAACCTCAAAACCTTGGGGGCTACCAGAAAAAATTGACCAATATTTATAATTTATAGTGGAGAGATGTGCTACCTAATAAGAACTCGACGTACTAAATTACAGTCAATTTGGTCGAAAAATCCGATCAGAACCCCCAAAATACCAAACATTTTGGGGTACCGTTATATGGGTACTACCAGAAAAACTGGACCTATATTTATAATTTTTAGTGGAGTAATTTGGTACCCAATAAGAACCCAATGTACAAAATTTCAGCGAATTCAGTTATAAAACGAGCCCAAAAACCCGAAAATACCGAAAATTGGGGGTGCCCTTATATGGGGGCTTTCCGAAAAAATGGACCTTTATTTATAATGTTTGGTAGGGAGATTTGCTACCCAATAAGAACTCAATGTACAAAATTTCAGGGAATTCAGTTAAAAAACGCGCTCAAGAACCTCAAAATACCGAAAATTAGGGGGTACCCTTATATGGGGGCTATGCGAAAAAATGGACCGATATTTATAATTTTTGGTAGGGAGATTTGCTACCCAATAAGAACACAAAGTACCAAATTTCAGCGAATTCGGTCGAAAAATGCGATCAAAACCCCCAAAATACCGAAAATTGGGGGTAATCTTATATGGGGGCTATCCGAAAAAATGGACCTTTATTTATAATTTTTGGTAGGGAGATTTGCTACCCAATAAGAACTCAATGTACAAAATTTCAGGGAATTCAGTTAAAAAACGCGCTCAAGAACCTCAAAATACCGAAAATTTGGGGGTACCATTATATGGGGGCTATGCGAAAAAATGGACCGTTATTCATAATTTTTGGTAGGGAGATTTGCTACCCAATAAGAACACAAAGTACCAAATTTCAGCGAATTCGGTCGGAAAATGCGATCAAAACCCCCAAAATACCGAAAATTGGGGGTAATCTTATATGGGGGCTATCCGAAAAAATGGACCTTTATTTATAATTTTTGATAGAGAGATTTGCTACCCAATAATAACTCAAAGTACCAAATTTCAGCGAATTCAGTTAAAAAACGCGCTCAAGAACCTCAAAATACCGAAAATTTTGGGGTACCCTTATATGGGAGCTATGCCTAAATGTGGACCGATTTTTTCCAATTTCAATAGGGTTCGTCCTTGGGCCAATTAAGTGACCTGTGCCAAATTTCATCCAAATCGGTTCATAAATGCGACCTGTACTTTGTTAACAAAAATACATGGACGGACGGACAGACGGACATGCATAAATCGACTCAGAAAGTGATTCTATGCATATTCTCAAAAGGAACCATGGGTCTATCTCGATTATTTTTGCCTGTTACAAACATATGCACAAAGACATAATACCCTGTACCACAGTGTGGTGAAGGGTATAAAAACGGTCAAAATGACCGCCTTCGGCAATCTAGTGTTAAGCTTGATATATATGTTTTATTCCTATTTTAATGGACGAAGTCAAAGTGTTCAAAATTGCCCCAAAACTGCACCTTTGAACAAAGCTAGGTATTTTTGAACGGCATGATTTTTACAGTGTTTATGTTTAAATATATATGTATTGTATTCATATATATCAGAAATGCATTTATTTATTAAAAAATATATACAAAAATATTTGAAAATTAAAAAATTCTGATCAAAATTTATTAAAACATAAAATGACATAAAAACAAAAATTAATATGGTGTAAAATACAGCTAATTTCGTAGTCTTATTAGCCCTTTTGAAATTTTGAGAAATAGAAGCCAAAAGTTAACCAGTAAGGAAAGTAGTAAAGTCGGACGGGGCCGACTATATGATACCCTTCACCACTTTGGCTATATACAACAGATGAATCTTAACAGACGTCGCATGAAAATGAAATTGGACCCATAATCATGTCTTTCTGCAACCTATACTAAATTTTTCATTTCAGATATAGAGTTGATTCTTTTCAATGGGACAAAATCATGTAAATCAATTTAAAGCACATATCAATCGGATACCCGTTGATTATTTGGATACATATCTGATAAACATGAGGAGTTTGGTGCACCATTTACTTCAAATCGGACGAAAATATGTATATAAGCTATATAGGTTATATAAACTATATAACTTTGGGTCTTTGGTGCACATTTTACTTAAAACCTGACAAACCTATATATAGGAACTATATCCAAATACTAAGTTCATTACGAAAGATATATGTGGACGAAAATGTATATGGAAGCTATATCTAAATCTGGAGCATTTTCAGGAAACTTAACACAGATCATTTTATACTTCATTCAGTACGATATGCCAAATTTCGTGCAAATCGAAAGATATATAGGGACTCTGATGCACTATTTATCTAAAATCGGACGAAAATATATATGGGAGCTATATCTAAATCTGAACCGATTTTCAGGAAACTCAACACACATCATTCTAACCCAATTCATTATGCTATGCCAAATTTCGTGCAAATCGAAAGATATTTAGGGACTTTGGTTCACCATTTTCCTTAAATCGGACGAAAATATATATGAGAGCTATATCTAAATCGAAACCGATTTTCACGAAACTTAACACACACCATTCTAGAATTTATTCAGTACGCTATAACAAATTTCGTGCAAATCGAAAGATATTTAGAAACTTTGGTGCACCATTTACCTTAAATCGGACGAAAATATATATGGGAGCTATATCTAAATTTGAACCGATTTGGCAGACATCACTCTAGGCTTAATTCAGTACGATATGCCAAATTTCGTACAAATCGAAAGATATATAGGGACTTTGAGGCACCATTTACATGAAATCGAACGAAACTATATATGGGATATATATCTAAATCTGAACCGATTTTCTCAAAACTTGGCAGACATTCGGATGCTCAAATATTTTATTATAAAAGTGTTTATTTTGGTTGCTGTGGATATTAAAAACTAGTATTCGCTTTAGTTTGTGTGTGTATATAGATATCATATGGTGTATACAGTCGTCCACACTTGTAGTACTTAGTTTATCAAATTTTTAGAACAAATTTTGAAATTAGTGGATCAGAAAAAAAGTTTAAAAAAGTTCAGCTCTAATTCTTTTATTTAAGTGGTGAAAAGTGTGTTATTTAAGGAATAAAAAAATTAGCTGCGGAGTCCTGCGGTCCTAACTTTTAACATTTTTGGTGACCACCTTATGAAAAAATATGGCATATTCATGAAATGGTTAGAAGCGAATGGTCAAATATGTTATGTATACAATTAAATAAGTTATTGAGTGTCAAATAGGTAGGAGAAGATGGATTTAGAACATAGTAATAATACAATATTTTACATAAAATATGCAATTAAGTGGTAAAAACGTTATTCGAAGCGGAGATATGGGAGAATTGGTTTTAAAATATAGCTTTTAAATACATTTTCAGTCAGTTTAAAGATTATACTTATTTATCAGATTATTTGAGACATAATCTTATAATCTAAATTTAGAGGTCGCATATGAATTACCTTTATGGAAAGTTCATACAGAAAAATATTATTTCTTGGCATGGGATATGCAAAATCCAGTATAATACCTTTTGAGCGACTTTCACAAGATGTTAACAAGTCATGCCAACAACTAAGTAGTAGCAGCCCGAACTTTTGTTACAGCCGAGTTAAATATGGATTTTATTTAGAATTTTATATTTCAATCAGACCTTGTAATACCCTTAAACAGCCATAAAGTAAAGGCTCGAGATTTTAACGTGGATGATACTAAATCGTACATTTGGGAAGACAATATTTTATATATATCCCTCTGAAGGTGTTTTGAAAATATTGTGAATGACAAACAAGTAATTTATTAGTTACTAAGGATATCAAATATTTATTATATTATAATAAAAATAACAAAAATAAAACTACTACTCTGCATATAACGATTTTATAGTACTTTTTTAGGGACTTTTGGTATGGTAGGTACTTGAAATATGGACCAACAACTAAATTACAGCACCTATTACTGCCTTCGCCCAAATTTGATGTAAATTGGGCGAAGATATGAAAATTTTCTTGCAATTTGGATGAATAAATATGGGAGGTATATCACATCTTGGTCCAATCTACCCAGTTTTTTGTCCGTTACTTTATAGGCATAAGTAAATGTAAATTGCCAATTTTCATTGAATTTGGTTAAATATTATAGATTATATAGCCCAAAATAGTAAAATTTTCAAGACCCTTTGTATGGGAGGTATATCAAATCTTGGTCCGATCTACCCAGTTTTTGGTCAGTTGCTTTAGAGGCCTAATCAAATGTAAATTGCAAATTTTCATTGAATTTGTTTGAATACTAAAGATTTTATAGGCCAAAAAGGGTGACATTCTCAAGACCCATTATATGGGAGGTATACCAAATCTTGGTCCGATCTATCCAATTTTTTGTCAGTTGCTCTTTAGGCCAATAATACGCACATGTACCAAATTTCATTAACTTACGATAGCATATCTTCCATATTTTTGGCCGCTGTTTATATGAACTCGCGACATAGTGGCACGTTATGCCAAATTTCGTGCAAATCGAAAGATATATAAGGACTTTGGGGCACCATTTACATGAAATCGGACGAAACTATATATGGGAGGTATATCTAAATCTGAACCGATTTTCTCAAAACATGGCAGACATCATTGTAGGCTCAATTAAGTACGTAATGCCAAATTTGGTGCAAATCGAAACATATATAGGGGCTTTGGTGCACCATTTACATGAAATCGGACGAAACTATATATGGGAGCTATATCTAAATCTGGACCGATTTTCACAAAACTTGGCAGACAACATTCTAGACCTAAATGATTAGGCTGTATAGGGACCGTTTATATTAAATCGGTTAAATATATATATATATATATATATATATATGGGAGCTATATCTAAATCTGAACCGATTTTTCCCAATTTCAATAGGGTTCGTTCTTGGGCCGAATAAGTGACCTATGCCAAATTTCATCCAATTCGGATAATAAATGCGACCTGTACTTTGTTTATAATCTAACATGGACAGACAGACGGACGGACATGCATAAATCGACTTAAAAAGTGATTCTATGAATATTCTCAAAAGGAACCATGAGTCTATCTCGTCTCCTTTTGCCTGTTACAAACATATGCACAAAGACATAATACCCTCTACCACAGTGTGGTGAAGGGTATAAAAACTCTGCTATTTACTGTAGTTTACTGGGCATGGTCAAAGGTGCCCCACCTGTGGTATTTTATGGAAATTTATAATAACTTTTTTTGTTTGAAATATATATGAAAAAATACATTAGTTATGTTTGAAATGATTGTTGGAATGCAAAAACATGTTTAATAAAATAAAACTATCACTGAATTCTTCCTGCGCTCTTACAACCAAAAAATTAAAAGTTTACAATTGCAGTGCGAAAACATAGTCACTCATGTAAATTTTGTCGATTACTAAAAAAGCTAGCCAAAATGGTTTACGCAGATAAAGAACATGATTGCTACATATAAAAAGTTGGTTGCGGGTCGGAAAAAATTTAAACCGAGATTGAAAGAGCGCTGTTCAAAGGTGCCCCCCTCTCCCCTACTAAAGACCCATAGCTGATTGGCAAAACGTACTGAAATTAATATAAATTAATCTCGGGTAAGTTTCCTTGAAATCGGTTCAAATTTAGATATAGCATATCTTCCATATATAATTTCGACCTATTCATGTTGATTGTAAACCCAATATTCAATGTGTGCGTGATTGGTATTACATTTTAAACAGTGAAATTATAGATAAAGATCGCATTTTTATGGTCGTTCAATTTCATGTCAATGTTCCTTCGAAAATACGACATCTGTAAAGATAGATATGTTGAATTTCCCCAAAGTGGTGAAGGGTATCATATAGTCGGCCCAGTCCGACTTTACTACTATCCTTACTGGTTTTCTTTTATGTTAGTATGACGATAGTTGTATTTTGTATATTTTCTCATAAAGGTTGATAAAGTTTTTTCAATGAAAAGAAAAACCTTTATTTTTAATTCGTAATCAAGTTTCTAAATATTTACCGCCAGCAACTCCAAGGAGCATTGCCAGACATATTTTCTTTAAAATGAAAATTAGAAATTTTTCAAGTGATAACAAATTGCAACATCAATAGTTTATTTTTTTCTATTTCAACACCAACTCTGTTAATATTAGTGTGAGCAATTTCAATTGTTGTCCCTACATACAAACTATAACGTTTCGTTGGCTTGAGCGAATTCAATAACAAAAGGAAATACAAATCAACATTGAGTATGCAAGAAAACAAATAAAAGTTTCATGGTAAATATAATCCGCAAAGACGTATTGTGGAATGACTGTCAAATGATACTTGTTGCACATTTGTTATTTCACTACGAATAGCACTTTCTTCGTTTACACTCATTTTGTTGAAACTTTGCTGTCTTAAAACTAAAGGTTATCAATTCACAGCTTATCTTTTCAGGAAAGTAGTAAAGTCGGAATGGGCCGACCATATGATACCCTTCACCACTATGGGTATATATATGATATTAAGATTATTATTATTATAACAGAAGTAGTAATTTGACGGACCTTTGAAGGACCATGGAATCGGACGAAAGTAATTATGTGATCTATATCTAACGGTGGTGGTTACGTAAATTAAACATTATATATATATATATATATATATATATATATATATTTTTTTTTTGTTTTTTGATCAGTTCTCGATTGCTTTATTTATTTTTTTTTAATTCAGAACACTTAGATATACTGCGCTTAAGAGTTTTTGTGAAAACAGAAAATAATTGCATGCAATTTCTTTTCCATAATTAACGGTTTGTATGAAAAGACATCGACTTTGAAGCAGCGTTCCAAAATAAACATTATGGTACCGTTCCATAGTGTTCTGCACCGTACCAAGGGGGATAGGTACTCTAAAATAACGTACTGTACACAAACACTAAAAATATTTTTGGCGTTACTGTTCCGGAGCACAACGAAAATCGTAACGTACGGGTTGCGGTATACTAAAAATCGTAGTGTACCGACAGTGGTAAACTAAAAATCGTAGTGTACCGACTGTGGTACATTAAAAATCGTTGTGTTCCACTTGCCGGAACACTAAAAATCTGTGTTCCACTTGCATGAACTGTACTGGTAGTGTTCCATACACGTATATTTTGTTTTTTGATGAAAATGAGATCAAATAATAAAAAAAAACTAAGGAAAGTTGAAAAATCGGACTATATTCTGCATATTCTCTAAAGGAACTATGGGTCTATCTCATTTCCTTTTGCTGTTGCAAAAATAACGGTTTGTAACAGGAAACGATACAGACCCATATTTCCTTTAGAGAATATGCATAGAATCAATACAAAAATGTGTATAAGTCATAGATTTTTTAACCGATTTTTTTGATTTTTATAATTTTCGAAAGCTAATTTAATTTTTTTCCCCGTAATATAATGAAACTTATATGGCGTGATATCATAATTTCATCGTACAGTCCGAAGAAAAATAAATTTTGTCATTTTATGCGTATTTTTTCACATTTCAACCGCTGTAACTCAGTTAATCCTCAACCGATTTACCAAATATATATCTTGTTTGAATGGAAAAATTGTACCCTTCGAAAGAAAAAAAGAATAATATAAATCCGTTATAAAGTAAATAAGTTATTCACGTTTCAAATTGCAAATCCATGCAACCACGTTTTTCTTTATATTTACCGTTATAAAATTAATTTTCGATGTGACCCAGAAAAACCAAAGGTATTTTCGTGGTCCAGGGACTCCAACTAAACAGAATTGGTACATTAGAACCCTTGAAAAATTTTCGTGTCGGACTGTGTAATTAATTAGTAATAAAAATTAAGTTTAGCCCTTGATGACTTTTTTCTGACTTTTCGAATTAAAAATATTTTAATCTTTTTAAGTGAAGTATTCAAATAATAGCTAAGTTGGCATAGTGTACCACATTACCTACAAAACAGAATGCCGAAGAAAGATGAAATAAGACAAGGGCCAGGCCGAACTTCGGATACCCTACGAAAAAATTGATATATTTATAATTTTAGGTGGAGAACTTAACAACTCGAAATAATAAATTACAGCCAATTCGGTGGAAAAATACGATCAAAACCCCCAAAATACTGAAAATTGGGAGGTACCGTTATATGGGGGCTACCAGAAAAAGTGGACCTATATTTATAATTTTTTGTGGGGACATTTAGTACCCAATAAGAACCCAATGTACCAATTTTCAGCGTATTCGTTTGGAAAACGCGCCCAAGAACCCCAAAATACCGAAAATTGGGGGGTACTGTTATATGGGAGCTATGCCTAAACGTGGACCGCTATATACCATCTTCGAACTTGACCTGCTTGCAGACAAAAGACAACCCTATGCAAAATTTCAGCACCCTATCTCAATTCCTTCAGAAGATAGCGTGATTACAACAGACGGACGAACATGGCTAGATCGTCTTAGAATTTTACCCTGTTCAAGAATATATATACTTTATAGGGTCGGAAATGAATATTTCGATGAGTTACAAACGGAATGACAAAATTAATGTACCCTCCATACTATGGTGAAGGGTATAAAAAGGGGTTATATGGGGACTACCCCAAAAAGGGGGCGAATACTAATAATTTTTGGTAGAGAGATTTGTTACCATATACGACTACAAAACACCACATTGCAGCAAATTCGGTTGAAAAACGCGCTCAAGAACTCCAAAATACCGAAAATTGGGGGTAACCTTATATTGGGGCTATCTGAACAAATGGACCTATATTCATAATTTTTTGTGGAGAGATTTGGTACCTATTAAGAACTCAAAATACTAAATTACAGCTAATTCGGTGGAAAAATACGACCAAAACCGGACAGACGGACGGACATGGCTAGATCGTCTTAGAATTTTACCCTGATCAAGAATATATATACTTCATAGGGTCGGAAATGAATATTTCGAAGAGTTACAAACGGAATGAAAAAATTAATATACCCTCCATACTATGGTGGAGGGTACAAAAATGGAACACAGAAGATATGAGAAGAGCTATATAGGATGTTCGAGAAGGCAAAATGGGAATTCTCTTTGCTTCAAAAACATTTGGCGTGCCCCATACAACTTTAAAAAGATATGTCCGAAGCGAGAAAACTGTTGAAGAAGTTTTGCGTAGTAAACTGGGACGACCACCAATATTAAGTGTGGCTATGGAGAATGAGTTAGCTAGATATTTATTGGAAATGGAGGCACGATATTGGGGACTAACCAGATCAGATATTCCTTCGTTGTGTTTCCAAATGGTAACAGTAAATAAAATTCCCAATAAGTTTTCTGTTATGAAGGAATGTGCTGGACGATTTTGGTTAAAAGGTTTTATTAACCGCCATCGAAACATTTTAAGTTTCCGAAAGCCAAGTGGAACCAGTATGGACTGTGCTTGTGGGTTTTCCAAACAAAATGTAGATATATTTTTTAATTTAATTGAAGAAGAGTATAATAAGCATAATTTCCCACCTACACGTCAAAGCAAGGTAATTGCTAGAAAAGGGAAAAAACAAATTTGTGCGATGACATCAGCCGAACGAGGTTTTTTGGTTACCGTCATTACGTGTATGCGCACAGGAGGCACGTTTGTACTTCCATATTTTTTATTAATTTCCTTTGTCATTGTAACATTGTAATAGTGAGAACAGTAAAATGGTGAATTATATGATGTGACTGAATTTTCCATGAAATTTTCCAGTTCACGTCGCTTGTCTATATTTGTCAAGTATGAAGATTATTTTTTCTTGCTATTAGTATTTCCGTCCAAATTTTCTTTAACTCTGCTTGATAATTTTTGAATAATGTAACAGTATTATGAAAAGTCTACCATGCCATCATGTCTACATTTATTTTATTCCCCATTTCCTTTTCAACAGTTTTTATTTAAACCAAGAGTGTATTTTACCTTTCACTTGACTTTTCCTGCATCGACCGTAAATATTTAAAGACAATATTATTTTATTTGCGAAATATAAAACTATTTGTTCTCCTAGTAGATGTGAGAATATCTATCTTCACCACAGCCATATGCTATTTGCTTCCTTTTAGCTGCCGAGCGGAAACTTTTGTGTAAATAATAATGGAGAATCTTCGTGACGATGATTTTTCAAAACAGTTTGCTGTGGCACAAAAGTACATCATCGTCGGCAGCAGTAGAAACCATCTTCTATGATGTCCCGTTTTCTACACCATCATCTGGGAATGTCTTATATGGCTTTACACAGAGAACAACTAAAAACAAAAGGACATCGCCCAAGGAGTTTATTGAACTTTGTGTAAATATTTGAATCTTGCAGAAGTGATTTTATTGCATTGCAGGATAGACTGGAAAATGGATATCAGTTTTTTTACGACTTAAATAAATACTATACAGGACATTTTATCCATAGCGAATATGTAAACTTATTTTTATATACACATGTACTAGAAATGGATAAATATTTTCTCTACTTTGTACCTTGCAGGGTTCAGAAAATATTTATTCGTAACATTTCATCTGCAAATCAATGAATAAATATGATGAATAATAATGATGTATATCTAAACGATATACATGTTAATTGCTTCTCGATAATCGTATATAACGTTAGAAGAATTTTAATTACTAAATGGACTCAAGGTGGAATTTTACAACAACTATAGACAACTATGAACTATGAATATTTGAACATTATTAAAGTCTGGACCAATATATATTCCACACTAATCTCGAAATTTTGGTTGGAATTTCAGTAATGAGCTTTGTTTGAAAATATTTTACACATATAATTTGTCAATAATTTTATTTTTGACAATTTGTATAGCATACCACATACCACAATTATGATTCGAACACAACTTAATTTTAGACTTTGAATGGAATCGAGGCAATTCAACCTTGCGACATTTGACTCTTCACCTATTTCATCCATATGTAGCACTTAATCTATTTCAGCGGAAATACTTAGCTACACTTTAAGTTTGCATAGGAATAAATCGAAATATAAATATATATCACTTCTTATCAGAATGATATAAAATTGTAAAATATGGTAGTTATAGCTCCCATCATGTAACGATTTCAACAAAACATAATACACGTCATTCTAAACTTAATTCCGAACGCTATGCAATATGTCGTAACAATCGCACAAAATTTAGATAATAGATTCGACTTTTACAAGTATCTAGCTGAAGCCAAATGTCAGCTATATGTAAATCTGGACCGATTGCAAAAACATCCTTATAGGCTAGAGTTTGCAAAATGTAGAGGCAAACGGAACAAATAGGGAGTTTGGTGACCGATTAACATAAAATCAGACGAGCTTTATTTAGTTCTAAACTAACTTCAACAAAACATTGCACACATCATTATACCCTCCACCATAAGGGGGAGTGTGTATGTATTTGTCGTCCCATTTGCAACACCTCGAACTATTTACCGGAGACCCCATAAAGTATATATTCGTGATCAGAATAAAATTCTATGTCGATTTATGCGTGTCTGTACTTCGGTCCGCCTGTTAACTTAGCGATAGAGATCGCAATATTTAATATAGAGCTCTGAAATTTTGCACAGACATTGCTAGTACTCTTAGGATGTTTGGTATTGCAAATGGAATATATCGGTCCACGTTTTAGCGTAGGTCCCATATAACGTTACCCCTACTATTCGGTATTTTGGACACGTTGTTCAACGGTATTGGCTGTAATTTAGTATTTTGGGTTCTCATTGTATTGCACATTACCCTAAAACTTGTAGCCCCCATATAATGGTACCCTCAATAATCGGTATTTAGACGATTTTCGACACATGTTTCAACCATTACGGCAGTAATTTTGGGTTCTCATTGTATAGCAAGTTGAACATATAACATTACTCTCCAATATTCGGCTTTATTTTGGGGATTCTCAACACGTTTTTTCTGTCGAGTTGGCTATAATGTAGTATTTTGTTTTCTCATTATATAGCACATCTCCATTCTAAACATTATTAATAATGAACTTGGTTTCCGGGTAGCCCCTATATAACGCTACCCCCAATATTCGGCATTTTTGGGATTTTGGACATACATATTTTGAATGACATCCTCATTAACATCGTTTTAACCAGCTACTAAATACAATTGTCGGTCAATTGACATTAGGCGCTCCATATTCAATTTGATACGCGGGGCAAAATTTCCTGGCTGAACCAATTAGCAAATCATAATCATAATTCAGGATTCCAACTCTATCGGCCCACCCATAATTCAAATTGTACCAAATTTAGTACATAATAGTAGGGGAGACTGGGGCACCTTCGGTACTTTTTGTTTAGAGCTCTATATCACAGTACTTATTCAATAGATACAACAACTTGGCTGATTATTGTCCTCTGATACTTAATTATAAAAACTAGTATCAAAAAGATATAATAAATTAGTATTAGTAAAACATTTTTACAGTTTTGTAAAAAAGTCAAATTCGCCGAATATGCCCCTACCCGGGGTAGCTTTGGCATTTGATGGGGCACATTCGGCACCATAGTCATAGCCTAGTAATTATCCCCCATATCAGTCTGATTGCAATTCAGATAATCTAAATGGTCCATTTTGTTTTAATATGCCACTCAAAGTTTGACTTTTAAGGCTATAATTTCTAGCCGCGGACGTTTTTTCTATCGCATTTTCGTCAATACAAACATGTTTGGTCTTATATATGTAATTTAAAACCATATTAAGGGATTCATTTTAAAAACTAACTAAAAAAATTTAAGCAAATAATATTGCACTATATGTACATAGCCGAATGTGCACCACTTTAAAATACCGAATAAACTCCGATGGCACTTTTTATATTTTTTTATTTTTTCTATCAATCTTCTAAAAACATTATATTTTTCATAATTTTATTAGAATGCACATTGTAATTAACTACTCTGTAATAATACTGCCTTAAATATTAAAAAGTTTTATACACGAAATACTTTCGAAAGGGTATGGAAATATTACGAAAACATCTGTAAAATAGAAAAAACAGCGCATCTAAAAAAGTTTATTAGCTAGAGATTTCAAACTTTGCGACAGTTATTTATTTTGATATTCGATACGTATGTATCAAAGCTAGTGATGTACGTTGAGAGCTTCATATCGAAACGCGATTGCCGAATGTGCCCCGATGCCGAAGGTGCCCCAGTCTCCCAAACCAATTTCTAAAACTTCCTACATACCCCAAAACCTTCACCCCCACTGTGATCCTAAATCCAAGTTTCAGGATTCCAACTCTATAGGTACACCCACAATTAAAATTGTACCAAATTTAGTACACATTCGTAATTTTTTTTTTTTTAACTTCCTACATATCTCAATCTTACCCCTCAACAGTGATCCTAAATCCAAATTTCATGATTCCAACACTATTGGTTCACCCACAATTCAAATTTTACCAAATATAATACACAGTAGTACGAATTTCCAAAACTTCCCACTTAATCCGAACAAACACAGTGACCCTAAATCTAAACCCTAAACCCAAGCCAACACAGTGATCCTAAATCGTATCAGGAGTCAAACTGTCTCGGTTCACCCACAACTCAAATTGTACAAAATTTAGTACACAGTAGTACAAATTTCCACAACCTCTTACTTACCCCAAATCTACACCACCACAGTGAACCTAAATATATGTTTTTGGAATCCAACTCTATTGGTTCACCCACGATTCAAATGGTACTAAATTTAGTACATAGTTGTAAGAACTTCCTACATACCCAAATCCTACACCCCCACAGTGATCCTAAATCGAAGTTTCAAGATTCCAACTTTATCGGTTGACCCACAATCCAATTTGTACCAAATTTAGTACACAGTAGTACGAATTTCCAAAATTTCCTACTTAACCCAAACCAACACCCCCACAGTGATCCTAAATCCATGTTTCAGGATTCAAACTCTATCAGTTCACTCACAACTAAAATTGTACCAAATTTTGTGCACAGTAGTACTAATTTCCAAAACATTCTACATACCCCAATCCTACCCTCCACACTGATCCTAAATCCAAGTTTCAGGATTCCAACTCTATCGGTTCACCCACATTTCAAATTTTATTAAAGTTAGTACACTTTGTACAAAGTGATCCCCAATCCAAGTATCAGGATTCCAACTCTATCGGTTCACTCACAATTCAAATTGTACCAAATTTGGTACATATTAGGACAAATTTCTAAAACTTCCTACATATGTCAATATTACACATCAACAGTGATCCTGACTCCAAATTTCATGATTCTTGATCTATTGGTTCACCTAAAATTCAAATTGTTCCAAATTTAGTACCATTTAGTACCCATAAGTATTATTTTCTTAGACTGAATCCTGACTGAATTCCACACCCCTACAGTTATCCTGACTCCAAATTTCATTGTTCCCGCTCTATCGGTTCAACCAAATCCAAGCTGTACCGATTATAGTACGATTTAGTACTTTTCATACACATAAGTAACAAATTTCAAAAACTACGTTCATATCCCAATCCAACACTCTGACGGTAATTTTAATTTCAAATTCCAGGATTCCAGCTCGATTTGTATCCCAAAATTAAATTTGTACCAAATAAAGTACCATATAGTACACATGAGTACACGCTTTCAAAACCACCTCCTTAAATGGACCCTACTTCTCAACATTAATTCACACTCCAAATTTCAAGTTTTTAGCGCTATCCGTTTACATGGAACAGAATTGTACAAATTATAGTACATTTTCGTACTTTTCGGATAGTTGTAGTTCGAATTTCCAAAAACCCTTTGGTACATCTATCCTACATTCCATCAACGACCACCAAACCAAAGCTCCACCGGTTCGCCAAATACAAATTGTATCACATGTAGTACTTTTTGGTACTTTTCGTACCGTTCTAGTACGAATTTCCAAAAACCCAGCCTTATCTGTCCCATTTGGACCAAGACTGACCCTCAAACAAAATTTCAAGATTCTAGCTTCAGCCGTTTCGTCTTGTCATTGATGAATCGTTAAATCAGTCAGTCAGTCAATCACTTTACTCTTTTATTAGTATAGATTCCAAAATGTCTGTTGTTTATCACAGTCAAATACTCATTGTGGAATCTCAATCTTGCCCCAATTGTCAAATAATAATGGTAACATTCATCAAACACTTTTCTAAATTACAATTATTTGAATTCAAAAAATATATGTCCGTTAAAACAATAGTTAAAGAGCTTTAGCAACATATACAGAGCTTTCTTATTTGTGTGGAGCGAATAATGAATGCTTGACAATGGTTTTTGTCTACAATATGAAGAAGCGTGGAATGTAAGTTGTTTGCAGGTAAGCTCACAATACACAAGGAGAAACATTTGAAATAATTTAAAATGTCATACCGAATAGTACTGGCTACTTTTATTTACAATAAATTACGGTAACAGCGAACTAGTATGGACCGACCAAATGAGTTCGTTATAGAAGAATTTCGTTATATCCAAGGTAAGGTAACCCCTAGGATAAGAAGGAAAAATATATATTTAGTTCCGAAATTGGCAGTATTTGTGTCCTGTTTCACAATGTATAAGCTGCTTCTCTTTTTCTTTGGCGAACATGAAATTTCATGCAGAACCATTTGAGAAAATGGAATTAGAAAGGATAAATAACTGTGCAGTTACCGTTATAACTTAATTTAAAATCTAATCATTTACACAAAAATCGGACGTGCTATATCTAAATATGAATCGATTTCAACAAAACTTAACATTGCGCCAATACGCAATGCAAATTTCTGTCTCAATGGGACAAATAAAAGGAGTTTGGTGAACTATTTGTATTAAATCATGTATGAATCTATATAGTAGCTATATCTAAATCTCAACCGATTTTTTCCCAATTTCTAAAGTAAAATGAAAATAAAAACCAGTAGGGGAAGTTCAAAAGTCGGACGGGATCGACTATACATTACCCTTCATCACTTTGGGTACATGCAAGATATGTTAATATCTACAATATCCTGTAGATATACAAAATTTTACTCAATGAGACAAATATTTGGAGTTTGGTGTATCATTCACAAAAAATCGGACGAAACTATATATCTAAATCTGAACAGATTCTAAAAAAAACTTCGCAGACATCAGTCTGGATCTAACGCAGTACTCTGTGCAAAATTTTGTCCCAATCGGACAAATATTGGGAGTTTGGTGTATCATACACAACACATCGGACGAAACTATATATGGGAGCTATATGTAAATCTGAACCGATTTCGGATAAATATTGGGAGTTTGGTGCATCATTCACATAAAATCGGACGAAACTATATATGGGAGCTATATCTAAATCTGAACCGATTTTCTGCAATTTCAATAGGGTTCGTCCTTGGGCCAAATAAGTGAACTGAGCCAAATTTCATCCCAATCGGATCATAAATGCGACCTATACTTTGTTACCAAAAATACATGGAAGAATGGACAGACGGACGTGCGTAAATCGACTCAGAAAGTGATTCTATGCATATTCTCAAAAGGAACCATGGGTCTATCTCAATTCATTTTGCCTGTTACAAACATATGCAGTAAATCTTAAAATTTTAATATTCAAATTTATATTTGAAAGTCTAGAATTTGTAAAGAAATATTTTTAAGAGTTCTAAAATTTATTATGGACATTTTCAAACATTCGTTCAGGCACCTAATAGGTTCAATTTCAATTATTATTATTTCAAGATAGTACTGAATGTTTAACGAAATTAGAGCCAAAGAGATTGGTGATATGTAGTCAAGTCGACTTTTAGACTCTTCGATTTTTTACTCTGACCAAAAGGTCAACTTTTAGACTTTTCTATTTTTACCTTTGACTAAAAAGTCGAGTTTTCGCTCTTTCGATTTTGTCAAACCTGTTTCTAATTGGTTTTCGACTTTACCAGTTATGTAAAATCGACTAAAAAAATGTTTTTTAATTTGAATTGTTGTCAAAAGATAAAAAAAGTTGTGGAATGTGTAATTTTTTGAAAATTTTGGCTTTGTGTTAATAAATCAAGAATTTATGAAGAAAATCGAAAGTCGATCTTGAAATCCCACTTTGCGATTTCTCAAAGATAAAAAATCAAATTCAACCTAAGTCTAAAAGTTAATCGATAAATCTAAAGTCGATTTACTTGTGTCTAAAACAGACGTGCCTTTTTAAAACATTTTCCTGATGTTTATCAGGGCCAATGCCGTGAATTTATTTCAAATTTTGGTAAACGAAGAGAAAAATGTCAAGTCCAAGGGTTTATTTCGCAAAAAATATATATTATAAAGATTTCAGGAATGATTTTTTGAAAACTATATTTTCAAAAACAAGTGCACTGTTTACGAATAATCGGGACTAAAATTTTTAATTTTACTCAATGCATTTTTTTAATTTGTATTTTAAAGTCTGGAATTGGTAAAAAAAAAACAATTTTAAGAGGTCTAATAGTAGTTCTTGACCTTTTTAAATATTTATTCAAGGACCTTTTTCAATTCATATATTTAAAAAAACTAATGATTTTCTCAACATATTTTTTCTGAGTCCTGTGAATTTTAAAGATATCTTGGGCTCACCATTTTTAAAAAATATTTTTCAATGTCTTTTTTGGTTGGACTTTTTACTAATTATATTTTTTAAAATTCCTGGTGAGAGAGAAACTTTCTAAAAAATATATTTTAATGACTCTGAACGTATGTTTACACGATACTGCAACATTTGGAATATTTTTATTAAGGAGTAATTTTTTTAAAAATATTCTTAAATGCCATGCTTGGGATTTTATGAACTTTTAAAGGAACTGAAAAAAAAATATTTTGAAAAACCTTGTAGATGGTCTATAATTTTCAAAAAATATTTTTTCAATGTTGTGGAATTTTTAGAGATAATTTTTCAAGCAACTTCAGGTTGTGCAATTTTTAAAAATATTATTAAATGGCCGATGATATTGTGGTCTGAATTTTTGAAAAAAATATATATTTTTAAGGGCCTAATAACTGTTTTTTAAATATTCAGAATATTTCGAAAAGCGTGTTCTGGATTTCAATGAATATTTTCAAGTTCCTAATTCTGGAATTCTGGTTCGATCATTGAAATTACAAATATATATATATATATATATATATACTAGCATATGCCTGCAACTTCGTTAGCGAATGTAGGAAATATTTAAAAATGTATTTACATATTATTTTATTTTCAGAGAAAACTGCATATGTCAGAAAAAAACATCAACAAATTAATATCGACCATAAATTAAATTTGAGTACCATTTAGTACGAAATTTCATGATTCGAGCTCTAAAGTTTTACCCAAATCCAAATTTTACCAAATTTTCCATTTAGCACACATTATTTCCATAAGTACCCTCCTCAACCATCTAACTAAACTTCCTGCATACCCCGATCCTACAACCCCACAAAGATTCTAAATTCAAATTACAGGATTCCAACTCTATTAATTCACACACAATAAAAAATTTTACCGAATTTAGTAGTAGAATTTCCAAAACTTCCTACATAACCCAAACCTACACCCCGACAGTTATTCTAAATACATGTTTCCTACTTAACCCAAACCAAGACCCCCACAATGATCCTAAATCTAACTATCAGGATTCCAACTCTATCGGTTCACCCACAACTCAAATTGTACCTAATTTAGTACGAATTTCCAAAACCTCCTACTTACCCCAAACCCAAATTGTACTAAATTTAGTACATAGTAGTACCAATTTCCAAATCTTCCTACATACCCCAATCCTACACTCCCACAGTGCTCATAAATCAAAATTTCAGGATTCAAACTCTTCCGGTTCACCCAAAAATCAAATCGTACTAAATTTAGTACATAGTAGTACCAATTTCCATACCCTCTTACATACTCCAATCCTACACCTCCACAGTGATCTTAAATCAAAATTTCAGGATTCCAACTCTATCGCTTCACCCACAATTTAAATTGTACCAAATTTAGTACACTTAGTACAAATTTCTAAAACTTCCTACATACCAACCTACACCCCCACAGTTATCCCAAATCCCAGTTTCAGTATTCCAACTCTATCGGTTCACTCACAATTCAAATTGTACGAAATTTAGTACACATTTCTAAAACTTCCTACATGTCTCTATTTTACACCTCAACAGTGATCCTGACTCCAAATTTCATGATTCTAGCTCTATCGGTTCAGCTAAAATTCAAATTGTACCAAATTTAGTACCATTTAGTACCATAAGTATTATTTTCTTAAACTGAATCCTGACCCCAATCTCACACCCCTATAGTGATCCTGACTCCAAATTTCATTGTTCCTGCTCTATAGGATCACCCAAATCCAAACTATACCGATTATAGTACAATATAGTACTTTTCGTACACATAAGTAACAAATTTCCAAAACTACAATCATATCCCAATCCTACACTCCGACGTTAAAGGTCGTTTACATTGAACCGGATTTGGTTAACCCAGTGGGTTTAAATTTTCAATTCCTTTGAATATATGCCAAATAAATCCTCATAAAGTAGGTTAACCCGGTAAAAAGTTCTAATGTAAATGCCGTATTAATTTTAATTTCATATTCCAGGATTCCATCTCGATTTGTATCTCTAAATTAAATTTGTACCAAATATAGTACCATATAGTACTTTTCGTACACATGCGTACACGCTTTCAAAAACATCTCCTTAAGTGGAGTCCATTTAAGGAGATGTTTTTGAAAGCGTTCTCAACCTTAATTCACACTCCCAATTTCAAGTTTTTAGCGCTATCCATTCACATGTTACAGACAATTTAGTACATTTTCGCACTTTTCGGATAGTTATAGTTCGAATTTCCAAACACCCTTTGGTATATCATCAGCAACCACCAAACCAAATATCAGAGTTCTAGATCCACCGGTTCGCCAAATACAAATGGTATCACATTTAGTACTTTTTAGTACTTTTCGTACCGTTCGAGTACGAATTTCCAAAAAAAAAAAACCAGCATTATCTGTCACATTTGGACCAAGAGTGACCCTCAACCAAGCTTCTAGCATCAGCCGTTTCGTCTGGGCGTTGATGAATCGTTAAGTCAATCACTCAAGCACTTTAATATTTTATTAGTATATATATATAATGTGAACCGATTTCAATGAGACTTGCCAGAGATTAACTTATATTAACTACAGTTCATTGTACAAAATTGTGTGACTAACGGACAACTTACACTATGCCGTGCAAATCGCAAGATACATATTGACATTAAATCGGAGGAAAATATATATGGGAGCTATATCTAAATCATTACGCTATGCCAAATTTCGTGCAAATCGAATGATATATAGGGACTATGGTACACCATTTACATTAAATCGGACGAAAATATATATGGGAGCCATATCTAAATCTGAACCGATTTTTCTCAATTTCAATAGGGTTCGTCCTTGGGCCAAATAAGTGACCTATGCCAAATTTCATCCAATTCGGATCATAAATGCGACCTGTACTTTATTTACAATTTAACATGGACAGACGGACATGCGTAAATCGACTCAGAAAGTGATTCAATGCATATTCTCAAAGGGAACTATGCGTCTATCTCGTTTCCTTTTGCCTGTTATAAACATATGCACAAAGACATAATACCCTGTACCACAGTGTGGTGAAGGGTATAAAAAGGCGGATATAATTTTATTTTGTAATCCACTGGACACAAAAAACCAGTAAGGAAAGTTCAAAAGTCGGACGGGGCCGACTATATGATACCCTTCACCACTATGGGTACATACAAGAGATGCTCATATATACAATATTCTTTAAATAAAATAGATATAGCATCATTGGGGGAGCATTGAAATGGATTCGGACGAAATTAACTGGGTGAAGTAAATACAAACATACCAATTTGAAATTTATGAAAAATTGAATATCAATCATCGAGCAAAATATGTATAACATCTATGTATAAATGGACGTATTTGATCTACCATGGTATTTACCATTTGGTATGTTGCGACATAGTGCGCTATCCAATAATTATCTACACAAAAAAGCAATACACGTTATTCTATGTTCGAATTAATTCCTTGGGCACTAATTCGTCCTAAGCGGACAAACTTTAGTTATTTGGTGCAACATTTTGATGAAATCGGATGAAAATATATATGGAAATTATACCTAAACCTGAAACGTCTTCAATCCAATACGGTGTGCCATTTACATAAAATCGGACGAAAATATATATGGGAGTTATATCTAAATCTGAAACTATTTCACAAAAACGGATGTCACCCTGTAGTAACTTCAATGCGACATGCAAAATTTTGTCTTAATCGGAAAACATTGACAGTATTGACGAAACTTTATATGGGAGCTATATCTAAATCTGCACCGATTCCAACAAAACTTGCATACATCAACATCATACATCAATCTGGACCTAATTCAGTAACCTGTGCAATATTGTGTCTTAATCGGACAAATATTGGCAGTATGATGCTCCATTTACATAAAATCAGATGAAAATATATATGGGAGCTAAATCTGAACCGATTTCAACAAAACTTAATGGACGTCAACTTGCAGCAATTTCAATATGGTTGTCAACCTGTATTAACTTCAATACTCTATGCAAAATGTTGTCTCAATCGGACAAAATTTGACAGTATGGTGCACCATTTACATTAAATCGGAGGAAGCTCTTAATGGGAGCTATATCTAAATCTGAACCGATTCCAACAAAAATTCGCAGACATAAATTTGGACCTAATCCAGAAGGCTGAACCGATTCCAACAAAACTTCGCATATATTAATCTTGTTATACCGTTCACCACACTGTGGATTAGGGTATTTATACCCTTCACCACACTGTGGTACAGGGTATTATGTCTTTGTGCATATGTTTGAGCCTAGAGTGATGTCTGCCAAGTTTCGTGCCAATCGGTCCAGATTTATATATAGCTCCCATATATAGTTTCGTCCGATTTCATGTAAATGGTGCACCAAAGTCCTTATATATCTTTCGATTTGCACGAAATTTGGCATAACGTATTAAATTAAGCCTAGAGTGTCTGCCCAGTTTCTAGAAAATCGGTTCAGATTTATGGTGCCCTAAAGTCCCTATATATCTTTTGATTTGCACGAAATTTAGCATAACGTACTGAATTGAGCCTAGAATGATGTCTGCCAAGTTTCGAGAGAATCGGTCCAGATTTAGATGTAGCTCCCATATATAGTTTCGTCCGATTTCATGTAAATGGTGCACCAACGTCCCTATATATCCTTCGATTTGCACGAAATTTGGCATAACGTACTTTCGAGAAAATCGGTCCTGATTTAGATATAGCTCCCATATATAGTTTAGTCCGATTTTATGTAAACGGTGCGCCTAGAGTGATGTCTGCCTTGTTTCGTGAAAATCGGTCCAGATTTAGATATAGCTCCTTTTTCTAGAAGTACAGACATAGCCCAACGGATGACCTATTTATATTTGTTTGAAGTCGATTTACATACTTTTGTCCCATTGCAACAAACGAATATATTTTATTTCATCCAATTTCATTTCATCATGCAAAACGTACTGATGTTAGTATAGACTAGCGTGAATCAAGGTCAGTCAATATATCCAAAGTGGTGAAGTGGGTCCGTGGGCCCCGTCCGTCTTTACTACTAGTTTTACATATATCAGAACTGCTCGAATTAGTACAATTTTAAAGATTTGAATTGGTTCGTCAACTGGATCAATCTTTTGAAGTTATTTAAATATTTAAAATATAATAGATTAAAACAACCTCCTCCTTTTATGATTAAGAATGGTAAATAAAATATATTTCCTTACGTGCACTTGATCAAATCCACATAGTCCGAAGGTGACAGAGCATATTCCGTATCCAATTCCTGGTTCAGCATCTTTTGTTTTCTAAGACGATTTTGACTAACACTTGATTTCTTTGATTTTGCCCGTGCAACATCACGATTTACTTTAGAATTTTTGCGATTTTTCACCGACGGCTTTTGACCACGAACGCCATGATTTGGTGCAGGAAACCCCGACGCACTACCACCTCTTGAACCCGGACCAATTGCGCCATCACTACTACCGTCAAACTGTCGACTAGTATGCGATGATGTATTTACATGGCCGGATGATACACCATATTTGCCATTCCCAGCCGATGATGGACCTCCACCAGTAGATTTGCGGCTTGCATTGGCTGCCTCATCAACGTTGGGATTAACATTCTTCTCCACGAAACTATCACGACGCCACGAGGGTGCCAGGGCCAATACACCATTGTTGTTATCATTGTAGCCCTCGTAATTGTAGCGTTTGCGAAGCGTAAAGCTCGATATACATTCTAATGTCTGCCAGACGTTCATGTGATTCGGTTCAAAGTAATGTTCATCCCCAACTGACCAGGCATTGCGAGTTATACGCTTTGCAAGCATCATTGTAACGGTGGCACATTTCTTGGGGGTACGATCCGGTGATGTCACATCATCGTCACCATCCTCAGCAGCGGTAGTACTGGCATGCAATTTGACATATGAGATGGGTGTGTGTGAAGAGGTAGATGCTTTAACTGTTGTTTTTGAACTTCCCGTTGGTGCATTCGGTGCAACGGAATGCACTGGAGACGTTGATGGCGAATGGTTGGTAATGGAACTTTGCGAATAAATCGATGCAACAAATTCATGCATTATTGTAGAGTTCAGCCATATGTTGCCTTTGCTCCGCACGTACGTAGAAGCAATTTAATATTTGATAAATTGTTTTGTTTAGATTTGATTTTTTCTCCACGTCTTTTTTTACTTTTCCAATTTAAAACACGTCAAAGTTGTTATTAGCAAATGTAAATTTCACAAAACCCAATTGCAAACTGAAACATGCGAATGCACAGAAAAGAGCGTTTGGCTCCGAACAATTCGTTCACTTGCAGTTCATTGCAATGTTACATTGCGATAATTCGCGTTACTTTCCCTTTTCACGTCGACATTTTTGTTTGAAGTCACTCGAAGTCCTTTTTCGTTAAATTTCTGTTATTGAATTTCTTCCATTTGCGTTTCATGACGAAGTTCGAAAAGCAAGGCAAACGCTGAGCAAAGCAACACTACACGGTGTTGCTAGTAAAGTGTCTGTTTGTGTTATGACAGCTCATATTTCATATGTGCAACACTTTTATAACACTTCTAATTCGACAATATTCTAATAGCAGTTGGCAAAGAAATATTTGTTTTCGTATTCGAGCTCCCCTCCCTTTCCGTTTTGCATAGCACCCACATATTTGTCCTCATTTTGGGACTTTTCAATGTTACCCTCACCAAAGAAATATGATTTTCTTTTGTTGTTTTTTTCGTCGAAGCTTTTATTTGCATTTATTTATATGCCATAATTTCGGTGTTACTCTTGCCCCGAAATAATATCATCGTCTTCAAGTTGCCATTGAATACGCTACATGAGGTATTCGATTTTCAAATCAATATTAAAATATGCAGTAGTATAATTCGGTGTTGGCCCTATAGGTTGAACTTAAAACAATAATTCGTCTTGATGGATACCCCAGAAATATGCATATTAGTCACCTATATATTTTTTCCGTATGTTACTCCTCTTGGGAGCATCATAGAGCTTCCACAATGCCAAGAATATAATAAGTATGATTGTAGCCTACCCTGGGTGATGGAGATGCCATCTATCGTTGCCTAGCTAAAGCGCTTCCTTCAATTTTGAGCAGTGGTTGAGGTCCTTGGTTCTTATTTATTGCTGTAATTTTCCTCTGGGTGACGCCATTTTTATTATGCGTTATCCTCAGGTGTCGATGGGGCCAACTTGAACTTCTTAGGCTTCAATTTGCATTTTGACTAAGCCCATGACTTAGCTACCGTAGATGTTCTTGTTCTGTTTGTGCTAATTGGGCATAAAGATCACGCCTCATTTTCGGTATTTTAAAGAGTTTAGCATTGTTTTCCCACCGAAGAGGCTGTAATTTGGCGTTGCAGGTTATTGGAGAGCAAGAAAAATCTCTACAGAAGATACTCGAAATATTTCCTTGTTTTGACATCATCGCATAAAGGTTCCGCCCCCCTTTTTGGTATAATTCCATATTCCGGTTTATTGCATGCTGACATATTTCCCTAGAAAATAATTACTATAGGTCCATGTTTTGACATATTACCCACGTAATCCATATAAAGGTATCGAGCAGAATTAGGTGTTCCGAATGGGAATAAATAAAAAATTCAGCAGACCGATTCTGTGAAGGCTATAAGGCTGCTTTTATTTTTTTAAGAATTTATTTTTTTAAGAATTTTTATTGCACGTAAGAATATATAATGTCAGATTTTAGGCACTTGGAATAATATGTTAAGCCACTTCAACTTCAAAGATCTACAGTAAAACATGGAACTATAGAAATTGTCTATCCGATATTTTGTGTATTAAAATTTTATACAATGTTTATTATTTTCGTTGTAGCTATCATAACTGTCGATGTTTCCTGACAGTTGAACATGCCATTGATTTTATTTCCCTTTCGTATTTTTTTTTTTTGCCATTAAATTAAGTTTGATTTGATTGAGTGTCACTTATTCAAACAGAAAGTGGTGTTGGGTTGGCATGGTGTTATGCCTTTTAACACGTTTCGTTTTCTGTAATGAATTCAAGTGTAAAAACGAGGGGGTATTAGCAACAAACGTGTACATACATCTGCATATATTAGCAATTTTATTTTCTTAAGAATATTGACATACCCTCATAACAATCAAATAGCGAAAGGGGAAGGACTACAAATAGGTTTCAGTAGATAAATGTGTCTGGAATCATTTTTCTGTAAGGCAGATTAATGCCAGTATTTTTAAATTCGTTTATGATGGCTTTAATCACTTTAGGGAAAGACACGATTGAGACAAAATGTTGCAAAGGGTAGATAATGACTCCATACATATTTTCGCCCCGTTTTATGAAAAAGGTGCACCAAAATCACAAGAATTGTCGATTCAGACAAATTTGGACCCATTAAAACTTAAATTTAACAACTGAAAAAGGCGTGAAAGCTGCTGGTTCAGTATGATATATGTCATTCAAGTGAAAATCTCAAGAACTCTTGACGATATTGCCGATTTATTGTGTCAGCATCAAGTAACGGCAAGAGTGATTTTCAAACTTTAAACGCATTTTTCTCGAAGCAGTTTTTTACGAATGGCGGGCAAGATAACTCAAAAACTAATAGTCCAATCGGTTCCAAATTTTTACACGTTTCTCTGGGAGTGTATGGCTCTCGTATGAACTAGGATAAAGCCAAGCGGTGAAGATCTTCCTTATTTTTATACCCTCCACCATAGTATGGAGGGTATATTAATTTCGTTTTTCCGTTTGTAACTCATCGAAATAATCATTTCCGACCCTATAAAGTATATATATTCTTGATCAGCGTAAAATTCTACGACGATATAGCCATGTCCGTCTGTTGTAATCACTCTAGCGTCTAATCGAATTGAGATAGATCGCCAAAATTCAGCATAGAGTCGTCTTTTGTCTGCAGGCAGGTCAAGTTCAAAGATGGGCTTCATCGGTCCACGTTTCCGCGTTTTGTGTTTTTTTAACTCGATATACTCTGAATGATTACAACAAATGGATAAATCGGGAAAATGGTCCTAGAATTTCATTTCCCAATACAGAATATCGCCTACTATGGTAGAATATGACTGAACAAATCAGTTAAATATTTTAATATAAACAAGTGAAAAAAGCGTTAAGTTAGGCCGGGTCGAACTTTGGATACCCTCCACCGTTGGTATACTGACAGGTACTTGCAATGAAAATTTAGGGGACGTACCTAAAAGTGGATCTATACCAACATTATTATATAACCAAACCTACATCAAGTAGAAAGATGGGACCCATTGCTCCACTCCCTCTGTCAAAATTTTCAGTATTTATAAATCCAATATAAGACGTATGGAATCTTCGATTTGTACCAAACTTTGTACAACCTATTATCTTTACAAAGCCTAGATAAAGTTTGAAGATGGGATCCATTGGTTCACTCCTTCTGTTACCTTCCCCACAAAACGTCAAAATTTTTAATATTTATAAATACAATATCAGGCGAATGGAATGTTCGTTTTGAACCAAAATTTGCACAACCTTCTTACTTGATTTCCTAAAAAGTGGACCTATATTGGCGACGCATGGTAGGGTGAACATCATCAAAATACTGCAATTTAGGCCTAAATGCGGGCAATAGTTCATTTCGTTTTAGTTTTTTTATCTCGATATCCTGCGCAGGTGAAATGATTACAACAGAGTCTTAGAACCAAACCCAAAACGCGGAACAAAGCAGATAACTATTTTATTTTATTTTTAAAAAGGAAAGTTCAAAAGTCGGGCAGAGCCGACTAAATTATACCCTTCACCACTTTTGGTAAATACGAGAGTCATGCCGAAATTGCATTTGTGAACTACCTAGATATTTGAACTAAATAATCTATACACATACAGTTCTGAAATCTATGAAAAATTGCATGTCAATCAGGCGGACTTGGGTCCTTTGGTGTACCATTTGTATGAAATCAAGCAAAGTTATGTATAGGAACTATACGTAAATCTGGACGTATTCGAGCAACCATTTGGTATGCTGCATCACAGTGTGTTGTTTAAAATGTATCTTGATCGGAGAAGCGGTTATTATTTGGTGCTCTCGGACTCGGAAAATCAACATATGCACACATTTTATATATGCAGGTTATTCTAGGTTTGATTTGTTTAAATCGGAGGAAAATATATATGGGAGCTATATATAAATTTGGATTGATTTTCTCGAAACTTAACACACATCATTTTAGACTTAGAACGCCATGCCAAATTTCGTGCAACTTGGAAGATATATAGGGTCCTTGGTACATCATTCACATCAAATCGGACGAAAATATATATGGGACCTATATCTAAATCTGAACCGATTTTCGCAACTTTTTGGGCCAAATAAATGAGCTGTGCCAAATTTCATCCAATTCGGATAATAAATGCCACCTGTACTATGTTTACAATTTAACATGGATAGACGGACAGACGAACGGACATGCATATCTCGTTTTCTTTTGCCTGTTACAAACATATGCACAAAGACAAAGATGTGGCGAAGAGTATAAAAAGGGGGTTAAACGGGGACTACTCCAAAAAGGGGACGAATATTAATAATTTTTGGTAGAGAGATTTGTTACCATATACGACTACAAAATACCAAATTGCAGTGAAATCGTTTGGAAAACGCGCTCAAGAACCCCAAAATACCGAAAATAGGGGGTACCCCTATATGGGAGCTATCCGAAAAATGGATCTATATTTATAATTTGTTGTGGAGAGATTTGGTACCTATAAAGAACTCAAAGTATTAAATTGCAGCCAATTCGGTAAAAAAATAGATCAAAACTCCCAAAATACTGAAAATTAGAGGGTACCGTTATATGGGGCTACCAGAAAAAGTGGATCTATATTTATAAATATTTAGTGGAGATATTGGTACCCAATAATATCCCATGTACCAAATTTCGAATTCGGTTGAAAAACTCGTTCAAGAGCCCCAAAATACCGACAATTTGAGGGTACCCTTATATGGCAGCTATGCCTATGTCTTCAAACTTGATCTGCCGGCGGACAGAAGACAACCCTATGCAAAATTTCAGCACCCCATCTCATTTCCTTCAGAAGATAGCAAGATTACCACAGATGGTCATGTCTAGATTGTCATAGAATTTGACGCCGATGAAGAATATATAAACTTTATATAGTCCAAAATGATTATTTCGATGTGTCACAAAAGGAAAAACAAAATGAATATACCATCCATACTATGGTGGAGGGTATAAAAATAAAAAATTTGACTAGTATTGCCTCAGACAACTAAGGCCCATATTTTCTCATTAGCCTTAAAGATAAGGGGACAATCTAAAAATATTGGAGGAAGTGCAGTGGATTATATTTACGTAGTATTATTATTATTATTAAAAAGTGATTTACAACACAAACATTTATTTTCAGCTACTGGGAAAATAACGAAAACACAATTTAAACTGATGCAATTTATTATCAAATTTGCATCAATTAATTGTTGGCTATAATTTATTATAGAATGTTGTTAGCAAAAAATAAAAACTAACAATAAATATTACTTACTGTTAGAAAATTAAATTTAAAAAGTTGTTGCTGATGGCGTACACAACAATAACAGCAACAAACATAATACTATTTGATTTATAATTGCAATTTGATTTTCTTTATCTTAAAGCAATTGCAGATTGTGGCCATTGGCTGGTTAGTTCTGTCGGTTGGGTGCTATTGTTGGCTGGACACAAAAAAAATGAAAAAGGGTGTGTCTGCAATACTAATTGCCGACAAGAACAGATTGCTTAAGGAACAAAAACGACAAATTCGGCATTGGCAAACATATTTAAATGAACTTCAATTGATATTGTAATTCTTAATATATGTTTACCGTTTCACAGAAGTGGAAAGCAAATAATTATAAATTTTATAATAAATGTATGTATAACATGCATAGAGAGTCGTATGGTTTAAAAAAGAGAAATTAGCATATTGCCCACATGTACATATATAATAGCAAACACCTTCCACAGCTGCAGCCTACCCATATTCCTAGGTTTAGACATTGTTGTTTATTATTTAAATTAATTGAATTTAATATGCGGTTTGTTTGCCATTTAAAATGTAGCAAAGAAATATGGAACATGATCATTAATAATACTACTCCATATTCGAAGAAATTTGCAGTCAAATTTTGCAAAATACCCAAATCGGGTATTTAATAAGGGTAAAGTTATTACTTTGACACGTACTAAAACAATTTTATAGTTTATCTACCCATTGAGATGACGGAATGAACAATATCTCAAACTTCGAACAATAAAAACTTTTTTTAAGTAAAAAATGTGAACCTTTGCCGACCACGTTATTCAACCATATTTCATAATCCAGGGGGAACCAGAAGAACTGAATTTTCCCACATTTCATAGCAAATGTCACCACAATTTCAAAATACCTATAATTGAGGGTACCGTTGTATTTGCCATATAATGATAAATCAAAATATCGAATTTAGTTTTAATTCTGTTTAAATGTTTTCACTCTACAACATTTTCACACGTTATTCAAAGAATATCAAAGTGAATGTTATATCTAAATCTGACCCGATCTGAACAACATTTTTCTGAGTTCTTTCTAGCCTATAAATTCCCAGTTGTTCAAAAAATATCAATTGTCTGCTGATGTATAGTTATATAACTAGTTACTTTATACCCCAAAAAAGGACACAAAATTGACTGTTGGATTTATTTGTCGATTGAAAAAGTTGTCTAGGTATATCATTCCAATTCAGTAGTTACTGGTAATGAATCGTGTATGAATACAAAGAAAACAGAACAATTGTTTTGTCATTTTGTTTAGACTTTTTAGAAATTTTCGGAATTTTAAAAACAAAAATCGAATAGAAATGTGTTTCCGCAAAAATATAATTTCAATATTCAAATAAAATACAGATAATAAATTGGTGGTAAGTTTTTTTGCAAAACAAAATAGACCAATGTAATCATTCTACACGCTTCATTTCTAGATTTCAGAAGCCCCCAGAGATTGACAGGTTCTTCAAATGCCTTCTGCGAACATTTAATAGCGATACAGGAAGAGGTGTCACTCCATAGAGTTCCTCAGCGCATCACTAAATGCTCAAGGGGTATACTGCCGATTTTCTATAGGTAAGTTTTCTATAACAAAAAAGCTTTATGTAGGACTTCTAACTTCAACTGTTTCTAAATCGTCTGTTTCAGATAAATCTATTTAGCCAGGGAGACATATTTGAAAAGCACTCGACCGACAAAAGAATCCTGAACTAGGGACTTTTAGATGGATCAAACAATATATAAATGTATACAATACTCTGTTATCTATATATATAAAAATAAATTGCTGTTCGTTAGTCTCGCTAAAACTCGAGAACGGCTGAACGGATTTTTCTTATCTTAGTCTTGAAATGTTCGTGAAGCTTCAGGGAAGGTTTAAAATGGTTCATTTAATTTGAAAATCGCGAAAAATTTGCAAAAAATTTTATGAAGCATATTTGCATTTCCACAAATTTATTATCGAGCTATTTGGTTGCACCACGTCATAGGTGGTAATTTGAGACATTTTGGGCAAAAATTGGCCGCGTATCATTCCTTTAAGTCTACATTTGTCAATTATTGAAAAATTTTCCAAATATTTTATTATTATTTTTTTCAATTGGATTGACATTGTATTGAAACTATTTTTTCTGAGAATACCTAAAAAATTTAAAAGTGTATCATTGAATTTACACGCGAAAATTGTATGTACACGTTTTCTATAGAATGCACGTAAATGTTGGCCAAATCCTAGGATGGAAAATCAGAAGACATTCTGAATGGAGTTCGTGTCCATTCAGGAAATTTCCTTGAAAATAATAATAATAATAGTTCCATAGGAACATGTTGTTCCTTAAAGTTCCAAATCAAGTTGTACCATATTATGATGGTTATATGCCTAATCATTTGTCAATATCTTTGAACTTATAAAAAGAATACCTCACATATATCCGACATAAAAAAATTGTATCTAAGCAAAATACCTTATGTGAAGGTTATACCAAAATATCCATCGAAAACATTTATTAGAACAAAGTGTCTCATGATGTTCTCTATTCAGGTTGAACATGTAACTATAAAATTGCAAATTGTAAAAATGGGGGTAAGAACTTAAACATACCGAAAAATTGAACGATAAATATTTATGGCGTTTTTTTAAACGTTAAGGTGATGTTATTTATTCACTGGAATCCGGTATGCCTAATTATAGCCAACTCTTTGAGAAAATTCGGCCTTTAAAATACTTGGACCTAAATAGAGATTTTTTTCTTACCCCCCAATATACCGGAATGACATATTACAGCTAATACAAAGATTTGACACCACTTTAGTAACCATTTTATGGGTTTTGCCCGGAAACTTGAATACCGAATATTGTATGTACCGTTATATAGGGGCTACCCTACAAAGGTGGACCAATATTGATAACTTTTAGTAGAATTTATGCTACCAAATAAAACAATCAAACAACCTAATCAGCTGTAGGATTAGGTTGAAAATATATAAAATATATATCCAAAATATAAAATTAAGCCAAATACCGAATATTAAGGGATGACGTTATTAGTTGGAGACCCGGACACATGGGCACATATTGATAGTTTTAATTAGAGATATTTTCTGCTCAGTAATTATCCCTTATATTAAATTAGAAGCAATTCTGTTGAAGGAATATTTTTTTTGGTACGGAAATTTTCTGCTCAATGACAATCGAAAATATAAAATTACTACCAATTCTGTTTAAAAAATCGTCAAAGTTCCTCATATTACAAAATACCGTTTTATGGGGGCTACCCTTAAAAAGCTAACTTAATATTGGGCTACCGTTATGAGGAAGTCTTATAAATATATTGGGAAAATGTAATTAAATCCGAAAGTCAAACTTATATGCGCATATAAATTTATTTAAAATATTTTTTTTCCACGAATTTGAATATTAATAAATTTATATCAACAGAAACTTTAGAATGCAAAAATAGAAAAAAATATTACCTAATGGTGGAGGGTTTAAAAACAAATCTAAAATTCCGGGAATTATAAATCAACAATATTGCTAGGCAAGACAACTTTTGCCGGGCCTGCTAGCAACAACTATTTTTGTACAGAATAAATTGTAATTTTCCAAACTGTTATACATCTAGTCAATATACAAATACAAAATAACCAGTTCATAACCAGTTACTCGAACTACTGGGTTTGGAGTTACTTAGACATGAAATCGGATAGAGCATATATATGAGAGCTATATCTAAATCTGAACCGCTTTGAACAAAATTCTACACACTTATTTGCAGACTCAAAAAAATCGTACAAACCAAATTTCATCGCAATCCGTTGTATATTACGGTTTTGGTGCATCCTAAACCTGAAATCGGATGAAACTATATATGTGAGCTATATCCAAATCTACACAGATTTCTTCCAAATTCAACAATAACCATTCTAGTAACAAAAAAATCAGTTGGGCCAAATTTCATTACGAATACTATTATTTTGTTGCCGCTATGAATTTTTCAGAGAAAAGTGGTCTTTTGTTCTATAGTGCATACTATGGATTTGTGCATGTCACAATCATATGCACAAATACATAGTATCCTTTACTACAGTGTGATGAAGGGTATACAAATTAGACCAAATTCTGGTGAGAATTTAAGTAACGGTATACTTAAATTCTCATATGGGGTCCATACTTGGACCGAAATAGTCCACATTCGAACTTGACCTGCTTACATACAAAAGACAATACAATTTACCACAATTTGCTAAAAGGTCAAGGAATGGACCTATGCGACAATTGTTTGTAAGAATGCGCCCTATCCACTTAGAACTGAAATACAGTCAATTCGGTCAGAAAATGTGACATTTAACAAAAAAAAAAAAAAAAAACTAAAATCTAAACATGTCAGAATGAAGCTCACAGTTTAAAGACAGAGAAACAGAAATGTTGAAAAGTATGTATTTGAAATACAATCACAAAAAAATATGGCAGGAAGATAGCCAAAGAAAAAACAACTCTTCTTTAAACCCCGTTGGGTTCGTTTAAAGACTCACAAAGTCAGTCTTCAAAATAAACCAGTTGAATGTTCATAGATAATGGTACCATACTATTACATACCTTTTTCTATAAACCTACAATTGGTATGTTCTTTGTAAGAATTGTGAAAAAGGCACCAAAACCAAAGGGAGTTTTAAAAAGAGTTGTTTGTTTTTCCTTTGCCTATCTTCCTGGCATAGTTTGTTGGTCGAATTAATAGCAAGTTCAAATCCAGTGGGAAAAATCATGAAAAAAAACTTCCAAAATGTATGTTTTTGGCAGATGTGCCATTATGAGTATGATGTTGTGTTTTTTTTATTTTATAAACAAAAACCTTAACTAATAAATAAAACCCCAGTTAGGGGCTTTCTTTTATTGGTTCAAGATTTCGAAGTTGAAAAATGTGTTATTGTTACAAATACCCATTCAGAAATAGTAGACAAAGTCACTTTTAATATAAATACAAATTCCGCGCGACACATAAATTACAACACACTAACTTTTTCAATTTCTATCTATTGTATATCTTTTTGTAATAAAAGAGATAATGTATTCCTAATGATGCTATTAGCGGCAATAGAAAAATGCAAAAAACACTTTGATAAAATATTGATGACATAAATAAAATGGAAAACAATTCAAATTACTCACGCAACCAAAACATCAGGATCTTCCCATTTACGTGAAGGTGGTTCTAACAGCAGGCTGACATTACGCCAACCTTTACTTTTTCGCACCTGAAAGTCACATAAAAGGGATGAACAATGCTTCCATTGTTTTTATTTTCAGACTCACTCGATAGCGTTTGGATACATTCACACTGGGACTCTTCTCTGAGAAAACTAGACGCGCCATATTTTTATAGGTTTGCGTTGGTTGGATTAGCTATTATTTTGGTGGTTTCATTGATTTATTGTCTTCAATATAATAAATATGTAAATGATTGAAAATTGTTAGAAAATATTCGTATGGATATGATGACAATTTTGTAATAAAAAATTAATTATAATTGAAGTTTGTGACGAAGCAAGCTTGTGTTTGCAATATTTTTCTGTGAGCTTGTAATTGAATTGATAAACTTTTGATTGCGAATTTGAATATATTGTAAATAATATAATGAACGTAACATCCTAAATCAGTAGTAATGGTACACTATATGGTACACTACAGAACTACCACCAGAGTTGCCAAAACTTTGTTGATAAAAAATTCTAGATTTGTTTAAAAAAGTGCTAAAAATTAAAAGTGCCAAATAAAAGTGATAATAGTAGAATTGGCTGTAATTTTATGTTTTTGAATCTCATTAGGCAAAAATTTCCCTACCAAAAATTATTAATATGGGTATACTTTTAGGGGTAGGCCCTAAAGAACGGAATTTTGGCAATGTCGGGCACGTTTTTACATCAAATTGACTATAATTTGAAAGTTTTTATGGGTGTGACAAAATGTCCCATTAAAACGTATTGATATCGGATTTTGGATATGTCATTCTCCAAAACCCCCCAAATTTGCCAAAGTTTTAGAGACATTCTCGGGGTTCTTGCAGGGTAGGATATATTTATGCGGACAATTTTCTACATAGGTCTACGTTTGGGCATATCTCTCATATAAAGGTTCCATCCTATTTTAACATTAAAAAGTGTGACGAGATCCATTACTTAAATTTGGCATTCCGGTGAATAAGAAAATCCTTTCCTGAAATTTTCCGATTTAGGTTAATGATTTTACATCGCTCCCATATAAAAAACCTCTTAATTTGGCTTTCAAAAAAAAAAAAAAAAAAAAAAAACATAGCAGGCGATGCTATAGTAACCATTTGAAGTACCAGACAATTTTTTGAGAAAAATTTAATAACTAAACATAGTGCAGGGCATGACATAATTATGCCATGGGTGCAGGGTACAAAAAAGTACAGGTCGCATTTATGATTCGAATTGGATGAAATTTGGCATAGATCACTCATTTCCCCCATGTATGAACCCTATTGAAATTGGGAAAAATCGGTTCAGATTTAGATATAGCTCCCATGTACCAATGCCCCTATATATCTATCGATTTGCACGAAATTTAGAATAGCGTACTGAATTAGGTCTAGAATAATGTGTGCCAAGTTCCCCGAAAATCGGTCCATATTTAGATATTGCTCCTGTATATGCTTTCGTCTAATTTAATGTAAATGGTGTAGCAATGCCCCTATATATCTTTCGATTTGCACGAAATTTAGAATAGCGTACTTTATTAGGTCTAGAATGATGTGTGTCAAGTTTCCTGAAAATCGGTCCAGATTTAGTTATATGTTTTCGTCCGATTTAATGTAAATGGTGTACCAATGTCCCTATATATCTTTCGATTTGCACGAAATTTGGCACAGCGTACTGAATAAGGTCTAAAATGTTGTGTGTTGAGTTTCATGAAAATCGGTCCATATTTAGATATAGCTCTCATATATATTTTCGTCCGATTTTTAGTAAATGGTGTACTCATATTTATCCAATCGGATAAATATAAATACCAATCCGTATTTGCTTTAAATTGATTTACATAATTGTGTCCCATTATATGAAGAAGAAGAACAAGAAGTATAGTTTGCAGAATGAAATGTTTATGAATCCATTTTCATATTAATGGTCCTTCAAAAACGCGACATCTGTTAGGATTTATCTATTGAATATACTCAAAGTGGTGAAGGGTATCATATAGTCGGCCCCGTCCGACTTTACTACTTTCCTTGCTGGTTTTTTGTTTACAGATATACTGACATTGGAAAATCAAACTCATACCCAGTTGTTCAAAAAATATCAATTATCTTCTATTATCTAGTTACATAGAGATCTAGTTACTTTATATCCAAAAATGGAACATAAAGAAGATTGTTGGATTTATTTGTCGATTGAAAAAGTTACCTAAGTATATCATTCCAATTCAGTAGTTACTGGTAATGCAAAGGGTACACAACTACACAACTACGTTGTCAGTTTATTATAGCTTTGTGCAGCCCCAAGAGTTTGTAACGCCGCGAAATATTGGTCCTAGACCCACCTTTAAGTATATATGACTAGATGAGTCGATCTAGACATGTGTGTCCGTCCGTCCGTCTGTCCATTATAATTTGTAAACACGATACAGGCCACAGTTATGGACCAATCTTCACGAAATTTTGCATGTAGGCTGGGTTCTGGCCAATGAAGACCCCTATTGTTAGATCGGTTAATATTTAGGGGATGAAATGGACCAAAAACTTTATTTTTGTCGGTTTTTCTGCTCGCTCCAGAGGCCGCAATTATGGCCCAAACCCCGCGAATTTTTGCATGGAGAAGCGGACCGGGCCAGAGAATACCTTTTTTTTGATAAAGATCGGTCAATATTTAGCGGGTCAAATGGACCCTAACTTTTGTGTGAAAAATGACAACATTTGTATTCTATAGCGTATATATTTACCACTGAAGGACGTAGACCCGAGAAGTTGATAGTATATCCAAGAGGAGTGGTTGATCTTTTAATTGATACCAATTGTATTGTCGTAGGTACTCGGATGTGGGAGTTACACTTAAATATTTACAGGTGCTTACGTATTCAGATATTATTTAATAACCTATTACCACACTGGAGGGCGGAAATATAGCGGGGATCGCTTTGAAATGTTCCATGAGGTTCCAGTTATGGTCAAGGACAACGCCTAAAATGTTAGGTGATGATTAGATAATAATTTTTCGGATGAAGTGGACCGAAAACTTAATTATTTGTACTTTTCGAGTCGAAAGCCGAACATCACAACACAACCCATGGTGAAGGGAATCTGGACAAGTATGTAGGGGGGCTGTACTGATTATTAGTAACATTTTCTGACCACTAGCCAGAAATATCGCGAAATATTGCCGAATCTCAGAATATAGAACCACAGAAAGTTAGATTTTCATGGAAGTTGTGTAGGGTATCGTATGGTCGTCCCCGTCCGACTATACTGCTCCGCTCACTGGTTTATATATACATTTTCATAGACAAAACAAAACAGAACAATTATTTTGTCATTTTGTTAAAACTTTTTGTAATTGTCGGATTTCTAAAAGAAAAATTCTGATAGAAGTTTGTTTTCCGCAAAAAATATTCGTGATATACTATGTGGAATGTATCATACCATGTGATGTGGAACCTGAATTTCTATATTCAAACGAATTACATATAAATTTGAGGTAAATTTTGACTTTGTAACACAACACAGACAGAAGTAATTTTTCTACGGGCTTCATTCCAGGTTTTCTAATGATTTCGCCCTTTCAGATTGAGAGAACACACAAAGGGTTAGAAGCGGTTCCTTCAAATTAAATTTTACATGTGTTCTGTTGATATTTAGTAACGATACAGGAAGATGTATCGTTCCTAGATGTCCGAAACACATCAATAACTGCTCAAGAGATATTCTGCCGATTTTCTAAAGGTGAGTTTTCGATGATCATATATAAATCTTCTAACTTTTGTTAATTTTAAATCTCAATATTCTCTTCCGAGACTTCTATATCACCTGGGATAAAGATTTGCGACATAAGACAAAAGAGACGCGAATTAGGGATTTACAAATGGATCAAACCGTATAATTGTATACAATACTATATTATAATAAATATCAATAAATAATGATACGTATACAGAATTATTTTATAAAATATTTGAAATATTCCAAACTGTTATACAATCTACTTTGTTATATATACGTAACTAGGTAAATGTACTGCCATTTTGTACTACCGTAATGACTGTATACTGGTAACGCAGGCAGGGGACAATTGACTTCCCCAATGGCATACCCATGTTAAATTCACCAGTCTATGGCATGATGTGGTAACTAGTGGTAGTTGCAGGTAATTAGTAAAATAACTAGTTCATAACCAGTTACTCGAACTACAGGGTAGTTTGAAACAGGTAGTTTCGAAATCGAAAGAGCTATATTGAAAAGCACTAAATCTAGCACTGACTACCACTGAACTCTAACTTTCTGCTGATATATATCCCGAGTCAATGCTTCGGTTAATATGGTTAATTGGTTAATTTATCACGCTAAATATTGGCTAATTATAAACACAACAGCTATTCTAATTAGTTGGCCGGATCCATATTTGATGTTTGACTAACAACGTTAGTCTCTAGAGCGTTTAGAATAGCAGAAAAAATGTAGTTTTAGTACCATTGAAATAGTCAAAATTTCTCAAACCCAAAGAGAATATTCGGTACATTTTTTCAGTTTTTCTTTGACAAAGACGAAAATACAATCCAATTATGGTTCCGAAACTGTAACAGCCAATTATATGCAATTTTGGTTTCGTTCAGGAATTTTTGATGTTAAAGATGCACCTCGCACAGGTAGGCCGGTCGTCAAAAATGTCGATAAAAACGGAAAAATTATCGAAGTTGACCGACATGTTAACAGTCGTAACATCGTCCAGGAGCTAAAAATCGGCCATTTAAAATAATAATAATAATAAGAATGGATTTCTTTTTCCCCAACCTAATGCAAAGGAATTGACAATTGAAACCCACTGGGTTACCGAAACCCGGTTAACTGTAAACGTACTATAATATTTTGTATCCAATGATTTTGTAAACAATGTCATATTGAAGTAATTTCTGTTTATTGATAATGAAAAGCTGAAACCTCCCACACCCACCCAAACATCAAATTACAGTAGTACCCAAAATAGAGAATTAAAAATATTGTAGTGTAGTGTTCTAACAAACTGGCTGTAATTTCATAAATCTTGAGTTTATATTGGGTAAAAAACTACCTTCCAAAAATAATAACATTGAATAAGTCTTGGAGTAGCCAGCATATAACCGTAACCCCATAATATTGGTAGTTTGGGCACGGTTTTCAACCGAACTGGGTGGAAATTCATTCTAATAAAAATTAAATATCGGATGTTCTTTGAGTGTAGGCATTTGCTGGTCCTTATTGTAATGTCCAACTGGAGGGAATGCCACTTCGTAATGCTAGGGGTTGTGGTTGACATTGCCGTACCTTGGTGCGATAACATCTTTCTAATTAACGATTTTCAATAAATGTCTATGTTTCTACATAGCCTACATCGTCTTCCTCAGTATGTTCAAAGTTCTAAACAGATTTTCCAAAATGAGTGCCTGTAGTTTAGAATTCGTTTTCTGAACGCAATTTACTAAAGCATATATTTGATATAAATACCCAAATTTATGTTAAATATGTTAAATTAATATGAGTCAGAGAGTCAAAAAGTTCGGCCTATTTGACGAAGTTTTTACTTGTTTTTAGATATAAATTTTTGTGATATTGCAATCCTTTCAGTTGCATATGATATGTACAGCAAACATATTAAATTTAAAAATATTAAATTTACGCCAAGTTTATTGAAAATTTAGCTAAAATATGAGCCCACATAAATATATATCCACATACATATATCCACTTATTTTCAATACCAATGATCCTAGTAGCAACCTATATATGGAAGAAGTTACAATAGAGATTTTGTATATTTTATAGATTCATGTTTTCCATTAAGGGAACCCCACCCATTCTCGATTTTAATTTTTCATGATTTTCAATGGACTGGTAAATCAATACCAATGCTTGTTAAGGTTTGTAACTTTGCACATATATATTTGAAGATTTAAAATAGAAGAAAAATAATTTACAAAAATTTTTTGTTATTGTTTTGTTGTTGTTTTTTGTAATTAAAGAAAAGCCCTTATTTTTGATGGCGGGCATGATAACTCCTCACTGGAACATCGGAATCCGAAAATTCCAACGGTGTTAGAAAGAGTACATGTCTGGCTCTCGCATGAACTAGGATTATCGACTTCGCTCTAAAATTAACAAAATGGTGGACCTTTGAAAAAATATTTTTGGAAAATCGCCGATTTTTGACCAAAAACCAAGTTAAATCGAATCGATTGGGTTATTATATTTTGAGTTATAGTGCCCGCCATTCGCAAAAGAGAAAAACGCGTTTAAAGTTTGAGAAGCCCTTTAGCCGTCATTTGATGCTGACACAATAAATCGGCTATACCTTCAAGAGTTCTTGAGATTTTCACTTGAAATTTTGTAGGGACATTCTTGAGTTAATGTAGATTCGAATTAAATCAAAAAAAATTTGACGCCGAGAATGGGGGGGTCCCCTTAATACAATGTTTTTATTGGGTTCGAATCCTGGGAGACAATGCTTTATTTTATTTATTAAAAAAATTTATATTGGCTATATCAAAATGTACATCGATATTGACAATAATTTCAAGCCAAGTCTAATTGAAATATTTTCAAGTATAGATATAGTATCCTGTAAATATTTAAGATTTGAGGAAAATGAATACAAGACATAAATCATAATTCACATTTCATAATAAGTATAACACAAAACAGCCTATGCGCTTTTAATTAAGTAATTAAGCATTATGTATTTCATTTCCCTTGGCTACAATTTTTCAAAATATTTCTACTAAAGCTGTCAATAATGACATTAATTATTCTTATTGGCAACAAATATGTAAATTTTCACAGAAACAGCCATTGATAATTAATTGACTTTGCACCAGATGACAATAATTTCTGATGAAATTTTAAATGACTATTAAAAAACATTTAATATGTAGCCAGAAGCATTTATTAATAGACCTATTTAATAATAAAAAAAAAACAAAAACTACTTTTTGTCAAGTAAGAAATCTTGTTATTGCAAAAGAGTTATTGGTGAAGTTGCCGTGAAAGGCCGACACATTGCGGTTATTTTTGTTGTCTTGCCGTGGGATTTGCTTAATGGAACTCTGCCCATTAAATGTTTTATCGTAGACCAAGGGTTGATGTAAAACTTGTCAATTGAATTGTCTTGGTAACAACAGTGGTTGTTTTGTTTTTTGTCTTATATTCTTGTCGAACGATGTTTCCGTGTGCATTTCTTTCAGTTTTTCTTAGATTATTTATGACATATAAAGAAATACAATGGATAAAATGGTTCGATACAGTAGAACAATGCAAAAACTATAAATCAAAACTATAACCATAATTAAAAACACCTCTCGTATATACCCCAAACCTTACAGTGTCATAAATCGTCACACGCCAGTTTGATTTTATCTTAATATGTCGCTTGTATTGCGATCCTAGTTTTAATCATGGCGACATAAAAATAAGTGTTCCACTGTATTATAATTATTATTATATCACACACACCTGACGTCTGTTGTAATATACACGGCTCTCATTAGCGCCTGCTCTAGCGTTGGCATCGTTTAAGATGTGGTTAAGGTGGACAAGTATTCTCCCAGGTGGAAGAATTTAATTCTAATATAGATTTCTATAAAAATTATTAGTGGACGTAAATTGATATATTGCAGACAATATTACATGTACCACAACTATACAGACATATATAGATTTTAATGTCAGTGTCAGGTAGTCAAGAAATAAAAAGAGATGGAGATATAAAGACAAAGAAGAAAAAATTAGACTCATGTAACAGTAGGGAAAATTAATCTTTTCTTTGAACTATAAAAGGTTGTTACAATCTGAGAGATATCAGTAGAAGTCATTCTAACGTTAAACGTGTTAAAACATACGAAACAAATAACAAACTATTCAAAATGAAGGTGAGATGGTGTAAGCGGATAGTAAAGTGCATACCAAATATTATAAATATTATAGCAGTGAAAATATGATAAAAATTGTTCCAAAGACTGACATTTAAGAAAATTATGTCCTTAATGGATTTTGTTTGGACATTTCTAAGGAATTAAAAAAAGAGATGTGAATCGAAAATCGAATTAAATATTGTTCGGATTACAATCATGTTTAAATACAATCAAGGCTATAAAAATAATACGAATACGATCACAATGATGGAGGATAATAACAGAGCCTACGGTTTTCCAAAAGTCTGTTTGAATTCCAACATAGATAGTTAATATTTCATTCATTAATGACGATGTAATAATATACTGCAGGCAATCAACTTCGCGTTCTGCTATTGATGAAACTCGCAATTTCATAAAGAGACTGCCCCACATAAAGCTGTACACTAAAGTTTCTAGAACAATTCCTTGTGATATTTTGTGTAAAAGCTTAGCCAGGCTATGTTTTTAGGCATATTTTTACACCCCTTTGGAAATAAGACCTACCAGTTACCTGTTACGGTACCTATATCGTGCTGTATATCCTTCTTTCCACAATATTAATTAGTGAATGAGTTCTATTTTGAGGTCTGATACCGCCTAGTACAGTCTTCTCGCAGCTGATCTTATTACTTCATAGCTTAGGAGTGCTTTGACAGACTCAAGTTTTAATATCGACTTTGTCCATCAGTTATTTCCTTTCGCATAATATCGCTGTGATCAGGAATTCACCAAAGAGTACCAATGTTCTTAAAGACCAACGGAGAATTTATATCTTTACGTCTTTCATGCTTCCTAGGATCTTCACATAAACGTCTTACATCATTGCTTCCATCTATTTGGGAACTGTATGTATACATATACTGACAGACTGTCAGGGTAACTCTGATGTAAAACATTATAAGAATTTTTTATAGAATTAATGGGTTCAGATGCATTGAATTCCTCTTGGGTTCTTATATTATGCTTAATATATCTAATTAATGTTCTCCCTTATCGTTACAGTTCTCCATTGTTGCTGCCGTCCTTGCTTTGGCTATGGGTGCTAACGCCTCAGTATATCCTTGGGGACCCGTCGTTGTGGGTGGTCCAGTACCAGGTGCCGTTGTTGTCGGTCATCCCGGTCCCCTTGTAGTTGGACCTGGTCCAGTTCAAGTTGTTACTAGCCCAGTTCATGTTCCAGCTGTTGTTGCTGTAGCTGCTCCCGGTGCCGTCTCAGTTTCCAAGACTCGTGGTGCTGTACATGTTGCTCCCTTGCCCGGTCATGCTCAATCTGTTGTCCAGGCTAACTTGCAACCTGCTCCCGGAACTTTGTAAATTTATTCCCCGTAAAAAAAACTAGCTAAAATCCCAAAATAATATGGAATCTGCAAATGATAATTTGGTTAAATGAAAAACATAAACTCTCTCAAATGAGGTCATCACAACGAAAGGATATCATTTTGTAAATCCTTAAAACACAACTCATAAAATAATTTCTTCCTTATTTCCATTTCATCAACACCACAATTCTACCATATCTTTATAATTTCTCATTTATCTATCTTGTCTTTTGTATGTGATACTTTATATAGTGTACAATTTTTCATAGTCACTTCTAAGTCACTGCCTCTACCATCTATCATTCTCACTTGTCCTTCCTATTCTGCATACTACACCGATCTTTATGTTCTTTAATACCGCAATGGATAAATTTATGCACTGAAGGATTTTTTAAAAATAAAATAAATAAAAGGCATTTTTAATAATAAAAAATAAATTTTAAATTGTCTCTCTCATTCATAAAGAAATGGGGTAAAAACATACCTCCAGAATGTGTAATCTTTCCAATTTTCTGGAAGTATATTTTCATATATGTGGACATTAGTACTAAAAGGTACTAAAAAGTACTAAAACTGTATTACTCCGGAACGGTTGGAAGTAGAACTCTGAAATTTCGTATGCAGCTTTGTCAGTGATTAGCAAATCAGAATTTGTGAACATGTTATGGAAATTAGTACTAAAGGTACTAAAATGTACTAAATATTATACTACGATGGAAAATGTAGAGATAGATGTCTGAAATTTGGTATTTAGCTTAAGTCATTAAAAATAAAATGATGTACAAAAAATATTTTTTGGAAATTAGAACAAATATGGTACTAAATAGTACTAAAAACTGTATTACGCCAGAACGGTTGGAACTACAACTCTAAAATTTGGTATGCAGCTTTGTCATTTATAAACAAATCAGAATGTGTGAACAAATTTTGCAAATTAGTACTAAATATTATACTACGATGAAACAGGTAGGGATAGATATCTGAAATTTGGTATGTAACTTAAGCTATTACAAGTAGAATGATGGGCAAACATATTTTTTTTTTAAATTAGTACTAGAATATATTAAAAAGTTCTGAAATTTCACATATAGCTTTAACTATTACAAATAGAATACTATGCCATTTTTTTTTTTTTTGAATTTAGCACTAAAGTTGCGATAAAAAGTACTAAATATGTAAATACAATGTAACTGGTAGAAATAGAAATCTGTAATTTTGCATGTAGCTTACTCTAAGCATAACTTTTTGGAATTAGTACTAAATACTGTAGTATAATGGAACCGGTAGGAATAGAAATCTGAAACACGGCACATAGATTTAATTATTACAAATACTATGCTATATATTAATATATTTTTGAAATTTGTACTAAAATGGTACAAAATATTAACTTATAATGGAAAAGTCATAGATTGAGATCTGAAATTTAGTATGTAGCTTAACTATTACAAATATACCGATATGCACAAACTTGTACTAAATATTGTACCATAGTGAATGGTAAAAAATATAAATGTAAATTTAGAGTACAAAAATGTCCAACTATAATTAACAGGCTTGGTTTATTGAAAATTCGTACTAAATGGCATCATTAATACAAAATATTGCACAGTATGGGAACATTTTTTGTATATTATAAACAAATAGAATACGAATCGAATACAAGTACTAAATATTGTATACGGTAGAATGGATGAAGATAGGAACCTGTTATTAAATAATTATCTGGAACTATGACAATAACAATTTATACATAAAAATTTTGCATTAATAACTTCTAAAATGTACTAAAAAGTACAACACATTGTATACGGCGGTACGGGTGGATATAAAAACAATGCTTTTGGCAATATTGTTTGACATTTGTACTTAAAGTACTAAATATTTTATACGACAGAACGAGTAGAGGTAGAGTCCTGAAATTTTGTATGTATATTTTGTTTAAACAAATTAAAAAAAGTATTTTTTTTTTAATTTTTAGTAAAAAGTACTAAATAGAAAATGTTAGAGAAAGATATCCGAATTTTAGTATTACTCTTTGACTATGGTAAATAAAATGTTTAATGGAAATATATACTACAGCGAATGATTATGTGAATTAAATTTCTAGTGTAGTGAAAAACAGGCGAGACTTCAAATACAAATAAGTGAAACTATGCAATAAGCCGCTGAACATCACAAGTACTAAAGTGTAGTCAATTTTAAATGCTAAAGTTCCAAATTTTCTAAAATAACAATACTGATATTTCCAATGATGTTTCCAACCACATTGGATCGATCTTTTGATGTAATGAATAATGGGCTGCATCATTATTATGAGGATATACTAAAAATACCGACAATACCATTGAGTATTTTGTAATACGTAACGCACCAGAAATACTAAATTTCTGCAATTTTAATGGAAATCTTCACTATAAAGGCAGGTCTCTGAATAAAAAATGATGCGCTGTGCAAAATTGTAATTTGTACTACAAGGGTACTACTATCAGTACTAAAACGAACTAGATATTTTACCATTAGTATTAAATTACCGGAAGGAACAAAAAAGGTTAACACAGTATTATAGAACTTTTTACATCAGTCCATCGGGACGATCGAGAAAATAGTAAACTTACAGAACTTGTACTCGATTTAGTAGGATAGAAGCATTAACGTTTCTGTACGAAAGAAATACGGAGTAAGATCTGAGATTAAAACAAACATATTAAGATATAAAACCTATAATAAAAATGTTTCAAATTTGTACTTAATCCAAAAGTATATTGCGTAGCTAAAATAATGTTTATTTTTTTAACGATAAAAAGTTTCGCTAACAACGTAGCGGGCCTATGCTAGTCAACTATAAATATATAAATTTAAACAATTTATAACGTAAACAACTATGTTGTGAAGGTATTATAAGTTACTACCGAAGTGCCCGTTAAAACCAGTAAGAAAAGTAATAATGTCGGACTGAGCCGACTATATGATACCTTTCACAACTTTGGGTATATTCTACATATGTATCCTAACAATTTCA
>NW_026887899.1:0-93488 GCF_032173495.1 Musca vetustissima | reverse complement strand
TTTTCGCCTCTACACATTCAAGCGAACAAATATTTTCCGATTTGAAATATATATGTCCGAAGCAGAGAAACAAACTGGACTCGGAACATTTAAGAAGTATCATGCTAATACGCAATTGCAGCAAAAACATAGTTGTAGAAAATTTAATATAGTCAAGTTTTTCCATAGCATATTGTCGTCAATTGTTCGGAAATTGTTGTACAATTTCAAACTCTTTTTTTCTTTTTGCATAATATACAAAATTCGTAAATTACACATTATAAAACTTAAAGATTCTATATCCAAAAACTCATTTACATAGTTCCTAATACTTTTATACTTAGTTGTTAATGCTACCTGTTATAAATGCAATGAACTTATTATTTTTATTTGTCTGGTCAAACCAAAAATTGTATTTAAGAAAATATGTTTATTACTTAAAAAATTTAATTTTTATTATATTTTATTTCAAATATCTAATCTTAAATGGTGTAACTATTTATTTAACAAATCTTCCTATTTTGAATTAATTATTGAAAATTTTTGCATTTAAAAAAAAATATTTTTTTTTTTCAAATTTCTAATCTTAAACGGTGTAACTTTTTATTTATTTAACAAATCTTCATATTTTGAATTACCCCATTTATTGAAGAATTTTTAATTTTAAAATTTGATTTTTTATTATTTCTATTTCAAATTTCTAATCATAAACCGTGTAACTATTTATTTATATAACAAATCTTCCTATTTTGTATTACCCCCTTTATTGAAGAATTTTGAATTTAAAAAATGTAATTTAGGAAACATAGGAAAATATATAATTCATAAAAATCTTGAGACATTCTTGTTAAGGGATCAGCATTTGAACAATTCATTCTAGAAAATTGAATAGCTAGCAGCACATAATTGCGAGTAGCTCTTTAGGGAATATTGAAATGAATATTTTTGATTAAAAATCCATCATTAACCTCACCTATTATTACATTAAAATGAAATGATACATTCAACATTTTCCTTCGGGTTTTTAAAATTGGCATAACTATCAATTTCAAATAAAGTGAAGGCTGTACCAAATTTATTGCGCTCCGTACAAAATTACTCGCTATTATAGTGTTTGTTAGACGTCTGTATTACCCAAATATGCAAGGACTTTATTTGCATCTGTGTCAATGGAAAATGGCGAAAATGGATGAAAACATTTTTCTAATTGATGGAAATATGTTTACTTTTATAGAAACACAAATTTTTCAATGACTGAAAATCTATTTAAAAAAAAAACAAAAAATCAAAAATACGCATTGTCAATGTTGACATTTTTAAACTTTATATTTTTTAATAGGCTATGCGAATTTGGGTAACGTTCGTTAAAATACATGTATTTAACTTTTGAGGTGAATAAATTCTGAAAATAAATTCCATAAAATGTTACGCATAACAATTGGCACATTTTCAACAAATTAAAAAAAAAAAAATATTCTAAAGCTCCACATTGTTCTCCAGATTTAACTATGAATGTTGCAATTTATATTTATAGGTTTTATAGGCAGAGAAATAATAATATTAATAAATATAAATGATTCAAAAACGTTTGTCACTGGACACAAGATTTGCGTAGATCTCGGTTTCAATAAATTTAATTTTATATTTTGATTTAATTCGAACCTACATCCATGAAATCAAGATTTATTTTGTTTGAAAATATAAGTTATGTTATGTGAAGTAATTTGAACATACCATTCATACCATTGAAAGACATTGTAAAGTAAAGATTAAGCGGCTCCATTATGTGGAGCCTATACCAAAAACTATACCGGCAATTATGAAAGAAGTTTCTTATCCCATGGGAAATACCGAATTAAAGGCAATTAAATTAAAAGCGAAAACGTCCATCAAAGTATTCAATACAGTTCATTGATGTTAGTAATTCGCTATATACGATTACAAATACGTCAAAAAATTACAAATGTATTATTGAACATTTTTTTATATTCGGGAAGAATACATTTAAATTCGAATCCTACATGGAGGCAATTCTGCATTACATGCTTATATGTACCTTTATGGTTCCTCAAATGTATTTTTAAAGATGTGAATAATGTTTAATAATTATTGACTTACCGATATCACTCACGTTTTCCTTCGGCTGCTTGTAATTGCATTGGGAAGGTTTTTACGAAAAAAATGTTGAGAAAAATATCAAAAAGTCGGGAAATTGGAATAATCGAACGTCCAGAATAGGACAATATGCAAAGTAATTGTTAGATTCCGACAAAACAAATATATTAAGTAATATTTACAATTCCCCAATTTTTGTATCGACATTTAATGTTGAGTTAGTTAGATCAAAACTTCTAATTTCATAAAATATGTGTATGTTCTAATACTAATAATGCGATTATTAGTATCGAAGAAAATTTGGTAATGATAGCAATATTAGTATTTCCGTCAAAAGCTTGGGCTTATTTTCTTTAGAGTCCAAGCTTTTTTTTTGGCCGGTAACTTGATGTTTGGATGTGTACCTATGTAACCTTAAACAACAACTTATTCAAATATTAAATTAAAATCAAGTTGTTAACAAATGTGAGGATATAACAAATTCGATTACAACATTTCACGATTTAGAGTTAAGATATAAAACAGGCATTTACAATTAAAATAAGGTATACGGCGTCAACATTGGCCAAACTTTTCCCCCTTAACTGTCAAAAACTATATAGAATATATAGCAAACATATACGAATCTATAACGGCAATGTGAAAACTAATTAACAATTAGTTTAAAAATGAAAAATACCTTTAACTGAACGGAAACCACAAATCTTCAATTTTTCGAGTTATATACTGATTTCAATATAAAAATCAAAAGGACAGTTGGACATGAACAAATTGACATTGTAATTATGAATCTTTAAGAAGGGGCAAATAAATTAAAAAAAAATCATTTGGTGAAATAAGTTTTGCCAATAAGTTTCTGTGAAATAAGTTTGGGCCAGCATTGAGGTATGTACCAGTTAATACTTTTTATTGACATAAACTTAGTGGCAAATGTTTTTAACAACCTTATATTGATGCAATATTGATAAGGCAAGACAACGTTTGTGGTGTCAGCTAGTGTATAATAATTCAAATATTTTCTGGTGATAAACCTGGAATACAAAAACAGGTACACCATATATAACTATAATCTGTATTTACACTTTGAGAACTCCAAATCTCCAATTAACAAATATCCTTATGGTGCCCAAAGATTTGTTTTTATTGAAAATTTAAAAGTACGGTAACTGTAATTCTATTATTAAATGAGATACAAAAATAGAAAACATACCCTTATTTTTAAGATACACAGGTTTTTTTATTTCCCTGTATCGACGTCACCTAAATTCCAACGAAGCGTTTAAAAATATTCAACTTCCACCAAAAAGTTTGTTACTTTGTTACAGCTAAGCAGCATTTAGAAAAAGAGAAATTAGCAAAAATGAAAACCGTTTACTTTACAACCGCAAACAGCCGATGAAAGGCTTTATTTGTGACGTTTAAACCAGCTTGTCTATCAAAACAAACATTTGTCGATGTGGTGTGATATTCAAACCATGTGCGTTGGGTGACTAACAACACTAAAAATAGCCATACCGATTGACGATTAAAACTCGTCGCTCATAAAATGTCCCAAGGTTGAAAATTATCAGCAAATAAATAATACGATTAATATTTTATTTTATGGAAAATTAAACGAAATTTTTAATTCAAATGACATTATTAATTATTTGAAAATTATTTACTTAGCATGCTTTCGTGGATAAAAGAAAACAATTGGGAAAAATTATAAATTTTTTAATAAAATCATTAAGCTTGGCGAGTTTTTGGTTAATAAAAAAAAATTTTGTTTATCTAATTTTTTATAGTACGTAGCACAAGATTCTGATTGAATATTAATAAATCAGCTATTTTAATATAAGAAGGGGGTTAATAATTTTTGGTAGGAAGATTTGTTACAATATGCGAATACAAAATACCAAATTTCAGCGAATTGCGTTGAAAAATGCGCTCAAGAACCCCAAAATACCGAAAATTGAGGGTGACCTTGTATGGGGGCTACCCGAAAAAATGGACCTACATTTATAATTTTTTTTTTTTTTTTTTTTTTTTTTTTTTTAAGAAATTTGGTACCCAATAAGTATCCATTGTAACAAATTTCAGCGAATTCGGTTTAAAAAGGCGCTTAAAAATATACCCAAAATACCGTAAATTGGGGGCTACCAGAAAAAGTAGACCGATATTTGTAATTTGTAGTGGAGACATTTGGTACTCAATGTACCAAATTTCAGCGAATTCAATTGAAAAGCGCCCACAAGAACCCCAAAATATTGAAATTTGGGCGGTACACTTATATAGCCCGTCTTGGAACTTGACCTGCCTACAGACAAAAGACGTTTGGCGATCTATCTCAATTCCTTCAGAAGGTAGCGTGATTACCACAGACAGACGGACAGGCGAATTCAATTGAAAAGCGCCCACAAGAACCCCAAAATATTGGAATTTGGGCGGTAAACTTTTGTGCGGGCTATGCCTAAACGTGGACCGATATAGCCCATCTTCGAACTTGACCTGCCTACAGACAAAAGATGCAATCATTTGGCGATATATCTCAATTCCTTCAGAAGATAGCGTGATTGCCACAGACAGACGTACATGGCTAGATCGTCTTAGAATATTAGCTTGATCAAGAATATATATATACTTTATAGGGTCGGAAATTAATACGTTGATGAGTTACAAACGGAATGACAAAATGAATATGCCCTCCATACCTATATACCAATTATTTTTGCAATGCAAGAAAAAGATAACAATCGCTAGGTGCCTGGTCCGGACTGTATGGTGGATGTACTAAAAGTCCCGTATAACTACTAACTAAGGAGGAGGCTACTTAACTAAGGAGGAAATAAAAATTATAATTTTGGACAATGAAGGTACCGCAAGAAACAAATTAAACATATGAGTGCACGAGACTACCTCCCTTATTATACCACGGATGAAAGGTATGTATATATCGTTTGGATCCCAGTTGAAAAAAAAGGATTTGTTTTATAATTACTGCTGTCTCTTGGAGTTGCAAACTATTCATGGCATAATTATACAAGGTAGTCTCATGCAGCATATGTTTCCAATTTTTTCATCAAATTGCCTTTGATTGCATTCAGCTTTAAAAAATTAAATGAAAATATCTTCCTTCGAAATTTTAGCATTTTTTGTGTTCAAAAATTGCTAAATAATTTATATTTATATTTTGAAGTTCGCTGCCCCTAAAAATTATAAATATAAGACGTAACAGCCATGGTTAAATCTTGAGAGCAATGTCCAGCTTTAGAAAATATATTTTGTTTCTTTTTTTAATTTATTAAAAATATGCCAATCGACATACACTAAATTTTATGAAATTTGTTTTTCATATTATTTAAAATTGATAGCATGGTGAATAACAAAAAAGCAACTATGCACGTGTGGCCTCTTCTGCCAAAAATAAAATAAATATTCGCAACAGGTGCTTGTGTTTATTTGACATTTTTTTAACACAAAACTAAAAACGCGAAAAATGAATGAAAGGTTAGGATTTCTTCCCAAAATCCAGTGGAGAATACCATAAAATGTTTGTTTCATCCATAACAAAGTAATTACTTCCAGACGAACGTATTAAAAACATTATTTTCATTTCAATTAAACTTGAATATATTACAATTTATTTTGAATTTATTTGACATAATATTCAAAATAATACACATACATACACAAAATATGTATTTCAATTTGATGGAACAAGCCACCTTGAGAAGCGAATTTCGATTTAATAATGGTTTGCACTCCATTTTACTTGCCTGACATGTTAGATGGCCTTTACCTCTCAAAAATGTAGGATTCAAAACCAAACTGATTACTGTGTTTTTTATGACGATCGACAATTCTTTTTCTGTTAATCCCTATAATTCCCCGTAGCAAAGGAGGCATTCTTTGTCTTTTTAGGTACCTTGTCAAAAATCTTATACATATATAGTTTGATCCGCTAAAACCGATAAGAATACAAGACTTTTCACTTCTTCAACAATAGACTTCTAGATGTATTTTCCAATTAGTTCTATTAACTTGTTATGTATTCTGGGACTCAGGTATGTTACATTTTTGGATGTACTCTGGGCAGTATTCGGGAAGCTTTACTTCCCCTCAAGGTGATGTCTTCCCTTTCATACAATAAGTTTGTGTCAATGGCCACTTTAATATCATACTTTTGTTCTTTCAATATATCTGAAGCTTGTTTGTCCGTAACATGTTCTATACGTTTTGAAACATCTTTCATTTTCGATATAAAATCGTGAGTCATTATTATCGCATCTTTGTGGTATTCCTTTTTTCGTGGTCGGTGAAGCATTCAAGAGCATCATTTCAATTTGTAAGAGGGTAAGACAGAGGTAATTTTTCCGTAACCTCCTTTATATGAGAATAAGATGCCAACTTAAAAAATCACCTTTTGCTAAATCTGAATATGCGATACAAGAACTTGGGGCCCGGGCCGTGTATAATTAAAATTAAAAAATCACCATTTTTAAATCTGAATATGCGATACAAGAAAACTTGGGCCGGGCCGGGTGTAATCAAAAGTGTACAAAAGGCACCTTATGCTAAAAAGCACCTTTGATGCAAAAAACTCTGGGCCGGATATAATTAAAAGTTTGCAATAAGCTGATTTTGCTAAATCTGAATATGCGATACAAGAAACTCGGGGCCTGCCCGTGTATAATTAAAATGAAAAACGACTCAATTCGAACACTTCCCACATATAACAATCAAAATATTAAGCGATTTTTAATATTTATGCACAAGTTATGCTCTTCTTTACACTTTTAATGTGGTTTGGCATATTCTGCACCAATTTTCGGGGATCCCGGGACCCCCACCTTGCGTACGTCCACGGCACCACTATTAGGTAATCATCTTTTTCTCACATCTTTTCGATATATTTAAAGTCCTAGCACAACATGAGCTTTTTCCCAGGAGCCCCATTAGTTTTAAAATTAGGGTATAAAAAGTTCGGCCTGCCCGAACTTAACATCGTCTTAGTTGTTTAATTTATTTGTGCTTTTTAAGGGCGAAAGATCATTCATGTAATTGTTTTTATTTATTTATCTTTCGAGATGAGCTACATTACCGAAGTTGCAATGAAAAGGAAAGCGTTAAGCCGCTTAACCCATCAAAGTAATTTGCGACCCTATAAAGTATATAGATTCTTCATTTAGCCATGCCCGTCTAGCTGCCATACACGGGTACCCCACAATTTTCGGTATTTTGGGGTTCTTGAGCTCGTTTTTCAATCGAATTCGCTGATATTTGGTACATTGGATTCTTATTGGGCACTAGATTTCTCCAACAAAAATTATAAATATAGGTACAATTTTTCAGGGTTTGAACACATTTTTTGTCCGAATTGGCTGTAATTTAGTACTTTGAGTTCTTATTGGGTAGCAAATCTCTCAACTAAAAATTATAAATATAGGTCCATTTATTCGTGTGGACCCCATATAAGGGTACACCACAAATTCAATATTTTGTGGTTCCGGAGTGCGTTTTTCAATCAAATACTTTGTAATTTAGTTTTTGTAGTCGTATATGGTAACAAATCTCCCTCCCAATAATTATTAATATTCGCCTCCTTTTAGGAGTAGTCCCGATACAACCCCCTTTTTTATTAAAATAGTTATCTGATTTGTTCGGTCTTTATTGTGTGCTATATCAGTCCTCAATTAGTCATAGCACCTCATATAATGATAACTACAAATGTTCGGTAATTCCTACACTATGTAATCAATATTGGCTTTAGGCATAGCCTTCAGGGACGTACTCATACAATTTTTTCCTGCAATGACAATTTTCATTCTTTCAGCTTCCATCCAACCCTCCGAAATATATATGGGGATGTTCCACCCAACCATCCGTCGCCAATATCGGTCCTCTTTTTGGAGTTTTTAGGAAGAATCTCCATTAAAAATTGCAGAAATTTAGTGTACATTATGGTTAACACAAATCGGTTTGTAGAAATGTCGTTATAGGTCCGTATTTTGGTATGTTCCCTATATTTTCATTCAAAGGTACCCAAAGTTCGGCCGGGCCGAACTTAACGCTTTTACACTTGTTATTATTAAGAACCTTAATAAAATACACATTTTTGTTAGCTGTAATGTCCTAACCTCTTCGAAAAGCCACATAACTTATGAACAAACTGAAATATTGGTCACTGAAATTTATGAGTATGTAGTGGTCAAATGTTGACCAAAATTTCAGGAATTTGTATAATATAATGCATTATAATATTAATATTAATTAATACTCGGAATATTATCCTACTGTTACTTGTTATCAGTAAAAGGGTATGGGCTATATATTTTCTCCAGTAAGTCATAAAAATGAGCTTTTGAAAATGTTTCTTTATTATCTCTTTTTATAAAAACTATCAGTTTTGAGCAGCACGTTCTGTTGTGAAGTCTAGCAAACAAATACGTACAACTGACACCTACACAATTCTGTTGAAGATTGATGATTCAAATAATTTGTTCTGACACATACAAATTTTAAGTGATTCATTTCATGAAGATGATACAACAAAACCAATTTATATGAATTCGAAATATTTCTTTGAATAGTATTTATTATAAATAGTGATACATTGCATTTAGTTATTGTTATATTAAATTTATTTATAAATTGACTAGAAGAAAAAATAGTCTTCTTTTGTTGTAGAATATATTTAAAGCATCTATAATAGCTCATAATGGGTTAACATATGCTCGATACATAAGGATAATTGAAAAAATAAAAATAACGAACACTTAAAACTATAATGTATTATTTTAAAATCATTACAAGTTAATGCTACATGCTAATAGTATTATAATTTTACAATTAATTTAATAATTCTGACACTTGCTCCCGACACTTGAAGTTATTTGTAGAGTCGTATCTACAAAATAAAAAAAAATAAATAAGAAAATAAAATTTAAAAAAACTTAAAAACTATTATGAACTTAAACTAAAATAAAAAAATATCCCCTATGCGTGCCGGGAGTAGAACATTTATAAAAGTTGAAATTTGGGCTATCTATTTTCTCTTGTAAAATCCCAATCGCTGAAAGTTTCCATCGTAATTAGAAAGAGTGCATACAAAACTCTTCATTGAATTGAGGGCGTAAGTAGCCATCGGAGTAATTTTGCTCTCTCTATAAATAAAATCATTAGTCGAAAGATATATAGGGACTTTGGTACACCATTTACATTAAATCGGACGAAGTTATATATGGGAGCTATATCACGATGTTTAACACACACCGTTCTAGACGTAATTCAGCCCGCTGTGCCTAATTTCGTGTAAATCGAAGGATATATAGGGAGTTTGGTGCACTATTTACCTAAAATCGGACTAAAATATATATGGGAACTATATCTAAATTTGAACAGATTTTTCCCAATTTCAATAGGGTTCGTCCTTGGGCCAAATATGTGACGTATGCCAAATTTCATCCAATTCGGATCATAAATGCGACCTGTTAAATTGTAAACAAACAATTAAACATGAACAGACAGACGGACATGCATAAATCGACAAAGAATGTGATTCTAGGCATATAATGTGATTCCGTTGCCCAAATCGAAATTTAGTGCATTTGCTATTCTATTTACTATTCGTACAAATCAATTCGAGTTTCCATAGTTATCTCTATAGCTAAATACTACACTTCAACAGTAATCTAAATTCTAAATCGCAGGATCCAACCAAATCCAAATGGTTCCAAATATAGTACCATCATACTTTTAAGTAAGAATTTCTAAAACTATATCAATCTTACTCTCCAACAGTAATCTTAATTCCACCAAAGTCCAAATTTAGTACTTTTCGTACTCATAAGTACGAATTTCCAAATATACCTCAATCCTTATTTCAAATAGGAATCGTAAGTCAAAATGTAAGAATTCCAGCTCTGTCTGTTCATCAAAAATTAAATTGTACCAGATTTGGTACCATTCTGTACTTTTCGTACCCATATTCCTAACATTATCAAATCTACACTCCCACAGTAACCTAAGTTGCAACTTTCGGGATTCAAATTCTACCCGTTCACCAATGTCCAATTTGTACCAAATTTTGTGCTTTTCGTACCCATAAGTACGAATTTCCAAAACTACTTTCCCAAACAGTCATGTTCTCCAATAATAACATTTAGTCCACATTTAAGGATTCCAGCTCTATCCGTTCACCACACTCCAACAGTAATTTTAATCATAAATTTCAGGATCCCTGCCCTATCCGTTCACATAAAACCATATTTAGCATATTTAGTACCATTTAGTACTTTTCGTACTTTAAGTTTGAATTTTCAGCACTGTCTCAATCCTGTACTCTAACAGTAATTTTATTTTCAAATATAAGTTTTTTATCTCAATCTAAATAAACTTAGTACCATTTAGTACACATAATCATGCATCTTCAAAACTACCTCCATATCTCAATCCTACACTCCACCCTTAATTTTGATTCCAAATTTTAGGGTTCCCGCCCACACAAAACGAATTTTACCCTATTTAGTGCTTCTCGTATCCAAGAGTACGAAATTCCAATACTACCTTAATTCTGTGATTTGCATTTTAAATTTAAGTTTCCCATCTCTATCCATTCACTCTGATCTAAACTGTATCAAATTTAGTACCATTTAGTACACGAAATGACAAATTTTCAAAACTACACTCCAACAGTAATATTAGATTAATCAAAATTTCAGGATCTCAACCCTATCCATTGGTACCATTTAGTACCTTTTGTTTCTATAATTAAACTACGTCAATCCTACACTTCAAAAGTAATTTTAATTCCAAAATTCTGGAGTTCAACTCTATCCACTTAATCAAGTTGTACCAACTATAGTACCATTTAGTACACATACGTACTTTGCTTCCATACCTTAATTCTATATTCTAAAAGCAACCATTATTCCAAATTTTAGGTTTCCAGATCTCTCCGTTCACCCAAATCCAAATTGTACCATATCTAGTGCCGTTTAGCACTTTTCGTACACACAAATACGAATTTCCACAGATGTCTCTATAGCTCAATCTTCAACAGTAATTCCAAATTTCAGGTTTTAAGCTCATCCGTTTAAGCAAAATCCAAATTGCACAATATTTAGTACGATTTAGTACTTTTCGTACCAATAAGTGCGAATTTCCAAAACTACCTCAATTCTACACTGCAATTGTCATTTTAAATCCCAATTTCAAGACTCCAGCTCTATATGTGAACCGAAATCCAACTTGCACCAAATTTAGTACTATTAAGTACTTTTCGTACATAAAGGTACGATTTTTTAAAGCTACCTCAATCCTGTATTCCAACAGTAGTCCTAATTCCGATTTTCAGGATTCCATCTATATACACTCAACTAAATGCAAATAGTAGGGGAGAGGGGGGCACCTTTGAACACTTTTTGCTTTCAAGCCTTATAAATTTTTTTATCTTATAATTTTTGGTTTCTTATAAATTTTAACTAATAGGTACATATGTAACCTTTAAAATGAATATACATATGACATACTTTAAGCTTGATATACATCTTTTATTACTGTTTTAATGGAGGAAGTCAAAGTGTTCAAAACTGCCCCCCCAGGGGGGCACCTTTGAACAAAGCTTGGTATTTTTGAACGGCATGGTTTTTTACAGTCTTTCTGTTCAAATATATATGTATTTTATTCATACATATCAGAAATGCATTAATTCTTTAAAAAATATATACAAAATGTTCAAAATTTAAAAAATTTAGATCAAAAGTTATTAAAACATAAAATGACTTAAAAACCAAAAATAATATGGTGAAAAATACAGTTAATTTCGTAATCTTATTAGCCCATTTGAAATTTTGAGAAATCGAATCCAAAAGTTAAAAACTCATTTTTTACTCGAGTTTAATGGGCATGTTCAAAGGTGCCCCACCCATGGCATTTTACGGAAATTTCAAATAACTTTTTTTTGTAATAAATATATATGAAAGAAATTACATTAGTTATGTTTGAAATGATAGTTGCAATGCAAAAAATTTGTTTGACGAAAGAAAACTATCACAGAATTCTTCCTGCGCCCTTACAACCAAATGAAAAAAAGTTTACAATGACACTGAGAAAACATGGTCACCCATGCACAATTTTTCGACAAGTGAAAAAGCAAGCCAAAGTGGTTTACGCATATAGAGAACAAGATTGCCATATCCAAAAATGTGGTTGCGGGTCGGAAAAATATTAAACCAAGATTTTATGAGCGCTGTTCAAAGGTGCCCCACGTTCAAAGGTGCCCCCCTCTCCCCTACCAAATTTAGTACCTTTTAGTACTATTTAAAAAACATAAGTACGAAAATCTTAAACCATTTCTATACATCAACACCACTTCCCAACCTGTATTCTACATAAAATTTCAAGATTTTAGCTATATATGTTCAATATATGTAGAATTAGAACTAAGTTTAGTTCTTTTAGTACACTTATAGGTCGAATTTCCAAAAACCCTTTTGGACATCTTTCTAACTTTCCATCAGTAACCCTCATTCCAAATTTCAGAATTCTAGCTCTTCCCGTTCGCCTAATACAAAGGGTACCATATTTGGTTCATTTTAGTACTTTTCGTACCCTTCTAGTTCGAATTTCCAAAAACCCAGCCTTATCTCACGCCTACAACCAACAACAACCCACACTCAAAATTTTAAGCTTCTAGCTTTAGCCGTTTCGTCTGGGCGAAGATCTGTCAGTCAGTAACTCACTCACTCACTTAACACTAAGCTCTTTTATATATATAGATATAAATGAATTGCTGTCCGTTAGTCTCGCTAAGAGAACGGCTGAACGGATTTATTTGATCTTAGTCCTGAAATGTTCGTGGAGGCCTAGGGAAGCTTTAAACCAGTGAGCGGAGCAGTATAGTCGGACGGGGCCGACCATACGATACCCTACACAACTACCACGGAACTCACATTTTCTGCACCCTCTTGCCCGATTAGAGATAAACAGCTCCTCTTTCTCACACTGACATATTTTCCGAATATTACGAGTATTCAGTACAGCTATTGTCCAGATTCCCTTCACCGTGTGTTGTGTTGTGATGTTCGGCTTTCATTTGTTGTCGACTCGAAAATAACACAAAAAATTAAGTTTTCAGTCCACTTCATTCTAAATTTATTATCTGATCATCACCGAAAATTATGGGCGTTGTCCTTGACCATAACTGGAACCTCATGGAACATTTCAAAGCGATCAGCGCTATAGTTCCGCTCTCTAGAGTGATAATGGGTTACTAAATAATACACGAATACGGAGATACCTGTAAATATTTAGGTGTAACTCCCACATCCGAGCACATACAACAATATAATTGGTATTAATTTAAAGGTCAACCACTCCTCTTGGATATAATATCATAGAATACAAATTTTGTCATTTTTCACACAAAAGTCAGGGTCCATTTGACTCGCTAAATATTGACCGATCTTTATCAAAACAGGCATGCTTATTCCTTGGCCCGATCCCCTTCTCCATGCAAAATTTCACGATGTTCGGACCATAACTGCGGCCTCTGGAGCGACCAGAAAAACCGACAAAAATATAGTATTTGCTCCATTTCATCTCCTAAATATTGACCGATCTTTCCCAAAAACAATAGGGGTCTTCATTGGCCAGAACCCATCCTACATTTCGTGAAGATTGGTCTAGATCGACTCAGCTAGTCGAGATATGACGATCGGTATACTTAAAGGTGGGTCTAGGACCAATATTTTGCGGCGTTACAAACTTTTGGGGCTGCACAAAGCTATAATACCCTGACAACATAGTTGTGTAGGGTACAAAAATGAATAAAAACCGGAGCGAATTTATTATTTAAATTTTTTTGGGTGATATTTTAAATAATAAAAACAGTGAGCGGAGCTGTATAGTCGGACGGGGCCGACCATATGATACCCTACACAACTACCACGGAACTCTAACTTTCTGCAGATCTTTTTTCCAAGAATGGGCAATATTTCGCGATATTTACACCCTCTTGACCGATTAGAGGTCACTAGCTCCTATTTCTTGCCATGACAGCTATTTCGAATTATTTCCTTAAAGTATCTAAAATAATGTTATGCCACGGGAAATATCAAATCAGGTGGTATGGTAGTTCGTCAATATCTTTGAACATATAAACACAAAACCTCACATAATGCGATACCAAAATGTGTATCATAGAGAAAACTAATATAAGAAGACATTTTGAATCGGATTTTTTCTCTGATTTTTTTTCATTGCAAAATTCGACTATAAATAAAAATAATATAAAAAATCGTAATATCTGATGTGAAAGATATACCGGTGCCACTAACGATCCACCAAATGTGGTTTTTTAATTAAATTTCGTTTAGTTTAGCGACAGAAACATTTTAATTCCACTAAAATTCTCTAAAATTCTACATACACAAGAAGAATGCAAAAAAATTAAAATGACATAATAAAATTGGTGGAGAATATGCCAAACCACATTAAAATTGGTCACATCCTCTTACAAATTGGAAAGATGCTATTGAATGCTGCTTCACCACCCACGAAAAATATCATAAGCATGCATTGATGAAGACTCAGGACTCGAGAGGAGACTCGAGAATGAAAGATGTTCATTACTGCGGTATATGTTCATTTAAAAATAAATTCGAATACAGCTTCAAAGATTCGAGAAATTCGAAGAATATTTTCTATAATATTGAACATTTGCTCATTCTTTAGAAAATCCAAAAAGGTATGCTACTTTATGTAGAATATTTCGAGAAGCAAAGAAATCTTTCAAACGACTACATTCATATTGGGAAACACGATAGGTTGAGCGGCATGATTGCGTACAAATATTTAACGAATCTATAAAAGAGATAGTAGAATCGTTGGAAGAAATAGGGGAAATTGTACATTTTTTTTTTAATTTATTTCTAAGAAGTTGAAGTTTTAGTGCCAAGAAGGATTAGTACGCAAAAGTAGTGGTCAAATTTAATGAGTTTGAATTCAGAGTATTTTTTAAGAAGTACGTTATTAAATATTAATAATTAATTAATACTTAATAAAAGCTAATTCGGTTTAAAATTTGTGCAAAATCCTCAAAATATCGCAAGTCTGTTTTTGCTGTTATATGAAAGTTTCCCTAAAACGTGTGACCACTATAGCCCATCTTGACCTACCCACAAACAAATGACAACCATATGCAAAATTCCAGCACCTTATCTCAATTCCTTTACATAGTCAAATAAAGACAAACAATCCGGAAATTTTACAATCCGCAATGAGTTGTGAAATGCAGTTCGGATAATCCATATTAGCAAAGACCAGATTATCGAGATTTTACTGTACACTCCATGCTATGGTAGAGGCTTGAAAGTTCGTAGCCTCTTTTTTATTTATTCGTTTTTCCGGCTTGAGGTCATTGAAAATTAAAAACATTTGGGGTTTCTTTTTTAATTTATTGTATTTTTCCAATATTTCGATCATCGTCAATGATCATCATCAGGGATTGACTTTAAAAACCAAAAAACACATAATTACATAAATATATTAACAAAATTACAAAATTGGTTCCTAGTTACATTTTATTTTTCATATTAACACTGATAAACTCTCCTTGAATTGACTTGATCAACAAACTCTTTTTTTTGTTGGCGCTTTTTTCAATAATTCTCATGTAATTTTTTCTTAAAGTTCATTCGTTTTTCGGCAGGGACATTTATAATGTGTAACATTTCTAACATAAATCTTCTTTTATAGTTTGCCTCGAGTGCCTATAAATATAAGTTGTAGCATCTGTAGTTATAACTTATGAACAATGTGGATCAAAAAATATATGTTGCATTTTATTGGTCACAAATCCTGATTAAAAATAAGTATGTCTGTACATATCATATATATTTATATGCAATTATGAATTCTACATCTTCAAATGCTTAAAATCTTTAGAAAATATACATTTTTATTTATTTACAAATATGCCAAACGACATGCACAACATTTTATGGAATTTAGTTTTTGAAATTGAGTAACGAGATCCAAATTAAAGAGGGATGCCATTATTAATATCTCAAATGAGACTACCTGTCTGTGTCGATCTGGCAACTCCTTCATATAGAAACAGGTGTTCAAAAAAGACACATCCGCAATTTTTTTACAATGAAAGCACGCATTTCTATTGTCTCCATTGTAAAAAATTGCGGATGCGTCTTTTTTGAACAACTTTTTCGATCGAAACTGACATGTAGTCTCATTTAAGATATCAATAATGGCAACCCTTTTTAATTTGGATCTCGTTACTCAAATACATCTTAGCCGTAAAATGAAATTTCGCAAAATATATATGGATTGGAAGATAAACTTCAGTACTTCCTGGAAACCGCATGCGCATCAAATGATTTTGAGAATTACGCGATTTAGAGACAATAAAATGTATATTTCATAATATTATTTTATTTTAAGATTTATTCCTATTTATAGAACCCCAAGATTTATCGGAAGGGTCTTGGTATAATCCACAAGGCGTATACTTATACACAAAAAGTGATTATTTTTATATATGTATGTCAATTTGTCGGCGAAATTCGGGTAAAATAGCAACATTTTTTCCCTGAAATTTCTTGTATAAAATTCAAAAATAAATATGATCACATTATTTTTTCGAACCAAAAACAAATATTTGTCCTAATATCTTGTTTTGTTGTCACTGTAATGTACAAACCGCTACACAGACATGTGTGATTTTTATATCATTTGAATCATCGTGGTGTTTAGATTATGTAGATATTTTTAAATAAATTTTTAGGTGTGTGTATGTCATTACTATAATGAAAATATTGACGTAATATCCTATATTTTTATTATTTTTCTCATGATGTGAAACTTTTTCGCTATTATTATAATATATTCATATTCTCAACGTTTTTGGTCAATATAATAAACGGCGTAATTTTAAGATTTTTTCTTATGCCCAAAATTAAAAACTCGATAACTTTTGCGCGCATCAACCAAAAATTTGATCGCGAACGGTTTCGGATTCAGAACATTTTTCTCTATATGTGTACCAAAAATCATTGATGTACCAAAAAACAAAAAAAAAAACTGATTTTTTTAAATGGAATATTAAAAAATTGGCAATATTGCCCATATATTGATACCAATGCGTATTTGGGTAACATTCATTGAAATACATGTTTTTAACTTTTTAGGTGAATAAAATTGCACGCATACATATGCATTTTGGTACGGCCCACTATGTCGCGAGTTCATATTAACAGCGGCCAAAAATAGAAGGTATGTGGTGGATGGAATTATGCACAAATTATTATTGGCCTATAAAGCAAATGACAAAAAATTGGATAGATTGATACAGGATTTGGTATACCTCCCATATAATGGGTCTTGAAAAAATCAAATCGTTAATATAAACTCAAATTCAATGAAAGTTTGCATTTTACACCGACCTAAGTCTATACAGCAAGTCGCAAATTGCTAGGTAGATGGAACCAAGATTTGGCATACCTCCCATATAATGGGCTTTGAAAATTTCACTCTTTTGGCATATTGTTGACATAAATCGTTATTATTCAACCAAATTCGATACTTTTCATACAATGGATGTTTAAATTTCGCTTTTTTGCCAATAAAATCAATAATATTCTGTCATCGGCAGTTTAATTCTAATTTGGGGTGAAGACTATAACAATATTATAATTTAGTTATTGGTCCAAGCTTCAGAATACCTCCCATAGAAATAACACTGAAAATGAAACTATCTGTACTATCGTTATATACAATTAAACACACTATATTTGTTTTATTTCCATTAATAAAAAAATTAAAATTTTATATAATTTTGTCACTACATACATTATTGATTTATCATTCATTAGATTTCAGAACATACATCAGGAATATATATAGTACTAGCTGGACCCGTGGCGCTTCGCTGCCCCTACTTAAGTGGTTAACACAGGATAGTTCACGTAGAAAACTATTTGTATGTAGTTTAAATGCTACTTTTTATTGATAGGATTGATATATCGTTAGCTAAAATGCAAAAAGGCGTAACTAAAAAAAGCATAATTGTGTAGGAGAAGCAAAAAATTGTTTTGAATGAAAACTATAAACATGTCATGTGAAATGAAAAAGTATGCCCGGCAGGGTGATATTGCATATGACGAATAATAGACTATATTTTTTTTAACAAATTTAGTTATTTAGTTTAATGGCAGTCATAACAATTATGTAAAAATACGATTTTTTGTTAGTTACGCATTTTTGCATTTATCAAATAAACCCACTTGTTTTTACGTTTTTTTTATTTTTTGTTAATAGAAGCTCCTTTTTTGACGGCAGACGTGTAAAACTTTGTCAACACATGTTGTTTATTGACATTCACAATATTCATTCAAAGAGTTAATTTTCAATTTTTTCTTAGTTACGCTTTTTGCATTTTAGCTGACGATATGTGTTATAGTAGCCCCAATTACTGTTCGACTATATATATTTCGAAGTATAATGTATCAGTACTAATACCGTAGCAGCTGTTTAATGTATACGATATCTGATTTGATTCAATAGATTAAAAATACATTTTTAAATCATCATTGATTAACAGTTGTATTATTAAAAACAAACTTGGCTTGACCTGTCTCAACAGGATTATACACTAATATATTTTCTACAATATTCACATGTTTTTCAATAATCGTTGAAAGTCCAATAAAATCTTTCATTCCCATTACCACCTACCTTTAAATCTGTATTCTCATCTGGTTCCCCATTATATGGCTGGGATCCCTTCACATTTTAATATTTTTAACGAACCTAGATTTGGTCTTCTTCTTAACTCATGGTTGTATCATGTTTTTAACTGGACATACCTTGGTATTTTTAGGAAACCAATTTCAAGTTCAAAGATAGAATTTGTGGCTATCCTCGAAATAATAGTTTTAGTAATATCCGTCTGATCAACTAAACCTAATTTCTCAAATAATGGACATATTTTGTTTTCAGGTCAGCTATGATGATAACCCGCCACAGATTTCAGATTATTATAACTTTTAATCCATCGTCCGCATTTCGCTTCTGGATATCTCCCAATTATTGCTGATGCATACTTTTATGGAATTCATATTCGTTTTCTCCAATGGTGGTAGAATTATTAAAATTGAAAAAAAGTTCAAAACGTCATCATAAATGCAAACGGACGTAACTACAAAAAAATCGAAATTGACTTTTTGTCTGATTATTGTTTGTCTAATCAAACTACATGTTTACACAAAAATTTAGACAACTAACATCAAAAACAGCGATTTTTACGGTAGCCCCCATATAGCGGTACCCCAAATTTAAGGCTTTTCTTCACATTTTTTAACTAATCCGCTATAATTAGATATATTGTTTCCCACTGGGTGGAGAAGTGCACTGTGCAAAGTTCTATCGCTATCGAAGAAATATTTAATGTCTTTAGTGAAATCGGTCGAAACTGTATATGGGAGCTATATCGAGATCTTAACCGATTTTCACGTTTTTTTTTAAATATAAATACGGCTCTATAGTGCGATTAAACTTTGAAAAAAATTACAGCCATGCTCCATTTTTGCTTCTCCTGTAAAATTAGTAAAAATGTAGTTACGTCTGTTTGCATTTATGATGACAAAAAACTGAAAGGTTTTTTTCAAAATGACAAAATGTGAAAAATATTACGTCAATAAATTTTCATTTTACACAAATGTTATTCCAATGTGGGAATCTGCAACGCCCCTTAGGATATAAACATAGAATACCTATGCCATTTCAAATTTGTGATTACTTTTGATGCTATAACTCCACATTCACGCGAAATTTTAGGATTTTATGTAGCCTATGAGTTTTCTAACGGGTAGCATGAGGTGCTGTAAAATTCTCAATAAATTCTGTTGAGCGGTTTTGATTAATCAAACAAAAAAATTATCTTCTCTGCATGTAAATTATTTAAATGCCACGGTGAGTGCATTTTCCCAAATCGTGCCACGCTCATTTTTGTATAGAATATGTGTATTTACACCTACGTTATTCAAACAAATTTTGAAGGACGTACCTGTAACCGTTTCCAAGATATACGCATATTACATGTTTAGAAATTTTGAGGTATGTTTACTATTGATGCTATAACTCTGCAACCACGCGGAATTTTTGAAGTTTATCTAGCCTATGTTACTCATTAACATCTGTTCAGCGGTTTTTGCGTCTATCGGTAACATACAAACAAACAAACAAATTTGTTTCTATTTATTATCTCTATTTTATGGTTCTTCAAGGATATAACAAGTTCGGATTGTATACAAAATACAAAAAAAAAAAAATATTTAACTCGACTCTACCAAATTTTCGGGTTGCTTACTTCAAAGGTAATGTACTGCATTCTACAGATTACAATTATCCTAAATATGTAAGTCCCAAATGGCTCGTTAAATATGGTAAATAAGTACAATTTTCAAACTTACCAAATCTAATTCAAATGCAATCATGTAACAACAATATTTTAAAGTTAATTCTTACATATCTCTAATTCTGATAACATTTTTTTGCATGCTTACTTTTTTCTGGATCAACCATTCACCTTCTTATTTTTTCCTCAATAACTTTTTTAATTGTAAACATGACATATTCGAAAATTAGCTTCTAAACATTTTATGAATATGTCATATTTTTTATTTAATAATCTCTTCTCTATATATATAAAAACTAGTTTGCATTGCATCATTATAAGGTTGCTAAAAAACATTTGCCATGTAAATAAAAAGAATTAATGCAGGCCCAAGCACATAACAGTTTATAATTTGGTAGAACTTATGTTCTACCAAATGTTTTTTTTTAATAGAGGATCATGTTTTATTACAGCTCCAACGTTGGCATTTAAAGTAATGCAAAAATACATTTCGAAATGTTCACCAGAGACCCCACAAAGTACTCCCCAAAACTGGGTATTTGGTACAGGGTTTCCAACAGAATTGGCTGTAATTCGTATTTTGGATTATCATTGTATAGCACATTTCCAAACTAAAAATGTTTTATATTGTCCCTCGTTATATGGTACCCCCCATAAAAAGGGATTAGTTTTTTGGATGCTCATAACGGTATCACCACATCTCCACACTAAACATTATTAACATTGAACCCAATAGGTATTTTGAGAATTTTATACACGTTTTTCAACCGAATTGGCTGTAATTTGGTATTTTGTATTCTCATTGGCTTACTGCCACAAAATATATATGGGCAATATTGCCAATTTTTTAATATTCCATTTTCAAAAAATCAGCTTTTTTGTTTTTGTGGCACATCTATGATTTTTGGTACACATATAGAGAAAAATGTTCTGACTCTGAAACCGTTCGCGATCAAATTTTTGGTTGATGCGCGCAAAAGTTATCGAGGTTTTAATTGTGGGCATAAGAAAAAAATCTTAAAATTACGCCGTTTTTTATATTGACCAAAAACGTTGATATATATCTTCCTCCGTAAAATAAGAATATGAATATATTGTAATAATCACGATAAAGTTGCACATATTCGCGAAATATGAGAAAAATAAAAACATATAGCAGATTACATCAATATTTTCATTATATTAATGACATACACACACCTAAAAATTAATTTAAAAATATCTACATAATCTAAACACGATGGTGAATCAAATGATATAAAAATCACACAAGTCCGTGTAGCGGTTTCTAAATCAAAGCGACAACAAAACAAGATATTGAGGAAAACTATTTGTTTTTGGTTCGAAAAAATAATGTCATCATATTTATTTTTTTAATTTTTTATACAAGAAAATTCAGAAAAAAATTTTGGGGTTATTTTGCTATTTTACCCGAATTTCGCCGAAAAATTGACATATATAATAAGAATCACCTTTTGTGTATAAGTATACGCCTTGCGGATTATATCAAGACCCTTCCGATAAATCTTAGAATTCTATAAATAGGAATAAATCTTAAAATAAAATAATATTATGAAATATACATTTTAAATTGCGTGTAAATCGCGTAATTCTCAAAATCATTTGATGCGCATGCGGTTTCCAGGAAGTACTGAAGTTTATCTTCCAATCCATAAATATTTTGCGAAATTTCATTTGACGGCTAAGATGTGCCACACGTTGCATTGAAGTACCCAAAAAATCGTAAAACGCGAATAATTTCCGAAAACTCCATATGTCATTAACGCGCATCCGATTTCGGTGTGCACCCTAAAAAAATACATCGATCTATACCGATTTCAATGTGGTCCATTAAGAACCATGGATGTGCCAGCTCACACTATTTTTGAGATAAATTGCGTCTAAATCGCGTAATTCTCAAAATCATTTGATGCGCATGCGGTTTCCAGGAAGTACTGAAGTTTATCTTCCAATCCATAAATATTTTGCGAAATTTCATTTGACGGCTAAGATGTGCCGCACGTTACATTGAAGTACCCAAAAAATCGTAAATCGCGAATAATTTCCGAAAACTCCATATGCCATTAACGCGCATCCGATTTCGGTGTGCACCCTAAAAAAATACATCGATCTATACCGATTTAAATGTGGTCCATTAAGAACCATGGATGTGCCAGCTCACACTATTTTTGAGATAAATTGGGTAGATCTCTCTTTCGGCTGAAGTTTTTAAAGTTCTCTTTTCGAAAAAGATCAAAATCCGTATGAGGACATTTATTGAAGCGGAAATGATACACAGAAAACGCAAATAAATCCGCGATATTTTCAAAAACATTTTTTTCCAAATTTCGTGTTTTTGGAAGGCCAGTTCCCGCCGTTCTAGTAGATGGATTTTCACGAAGAAGATTGTATATCATCCGAAACGTAAAAAACCTTATTGATCGCGGGTACCCATATCATTCAGTTGACAGATCTGAAAATTTGGCCAGAAAAATAGGTTTTTTAGACATTTGATCGCACAAAATTCGCACCTTCGGATGAATATTACTCTGAAGCTGTGCATACTACATACACAAAATACATATCAAATTACGCAGATTCGCGACTACAATAATCTTATAATCGATTTTTAGAAATTCCTGTTTGCGTATTAAAACTAGAAGTAAAATTAAAAAAAACACTCAAAATCGAGCTTCAAAATGTCAGCATCATTTAAAGGTAGATGCAGTTAAAATTTTGAAAAATGATACGTAAGGGGCGTAGTCCCCATTTTGTTGGCTTCTAGTTTTATTTTGACACGAAGACCGTGCAATGAGTGGCTTAGTCACAAATCGATAGAGAACATAAAAAAACTGGTTCGCCTCAACCCGTTTTTACACATTTTTTTACATTAAAGTAGACACAGCTTCCACCAAAATAAAGTTTGGAGGTCAATATCATGAACAGTTTGCACCGACAGATCAATTAACCCAAAACTATTCACTTTTTTTCATATACTTAAGTAGTTCCCGAGTTATAAAGGGGTGAACCTCCGCTTCAGCTATGTTAAAAAATTGGCAATATTGCCCATATGTATGTATATATCTATATATGTATATAAAATAGAAAAAAAATTGTTTGTTTGTGTGTATGTTCCCGATAGACGCAAAAACCGCTGAACAGATGTTAATGACATTTACACTGTATGTCATGACATGCCCTGAAAGTAACATAGGCTAGCTAAACTTCTAAAATTCCGCGTGGATGCAGAGTTATAGCGTCAATAGTAAACATACCTCAAAATTTCGGAACATGTAATATGCGTATATCTTAAGAACGGTTACAGATACCGTCTTCAAAATTTGTGCGAATAACGTAGGTGTAAGTACACATCATCCATACAAAAACGGGCTTGGTACGATCAACGGAAAATACAATTTCTGCTGCATTTTCAAAATTTGCATATTGAAAACAGATAACATTTCTTTAGATGACTCAAAAATCGCTGGGCAGATTTTACTGAGACTTTCGCAGAACGTCATGACATGTCCTGGGAATAACATAGGTTATATAAACCTCTAAGATTCGGCGTGGATATGGAGTTATAGCATCGAACGTACTCATGCCTCAGAAATTATGAACATGTAATTTGTGTATATCTTAAGAAAGGTTACAGATACCGACTTCAAAATATGTCTGAGTAACGTGGGCGTAAGTACGCATCATCCATATTACAGGATCGCGGACTACTAAGGGAAAATGCACGCGTTATTGCATTTCTATCTATACATACAAATGTATATAGAAAATCGAAAATCCGCGTGGATGCGGTGAAATATCATCAAAAATAATCATACTTCTGAAAGAAGTAGCATGTAGCTACTTAACATTTGGTTCAGAAAGATGGCTGCGCATCATCCGAAGATTTTGGAATATTTTGAAATACATAAAATACAAAATATGTACAAATGTATGTATGTACGTGTATTGAAATACAAATAGAAAGAAATGATTGACATTATAATTTTTCATTTTTGTTAGTTTGTGAAAAATTTTATTTGAATAAAAAAATACCAAAACAATAGTTCCGTTCCAGAACCTAAACGAATCTACTCATTTAACATGTTTTGCAACTTTTTACTCGAAAACCGTTCCTCAACCCACAAAACTGGTAAAACATAGAATCAAATTTTGAGAGAGCACAAAACAAAATGGCGTTCTCTTTCTTTTTACTTGAGAAATTTGGCCGAGTAAAAATGGTAAACAGGAATGCCTACATCTGATTGGCTGTTATGTTGATTTTGAAGTATTGCCATCTAATTTTGGCATATTTACTAGATTTGCGTTCCCGAACTTTTCAAATTATTTTGTACTCTGAGAGCGATTTTGAAATGTTTCCCTTTTACTAGATTTACAATATTAAAAAAGTACTGGAACAGACCAAACATTATAATTATAGAAAAAATGTCAATGATATCGAATATTAGGGTTGGTAGTATATAAAAAATGGCACGTTTGGGACGAATTGAGAATAAGTTCATTGACAATAGTATTTGAAGTGAAGACCTTAACACACTCTAACAATTTATTAGGCCCTTACCTAAATTCAGTGCGTTGCGTACTAAAATACTCACCTTCTCACCTTTACAGGGTTTGTTGAACGTCCGTATTACCCAAATACGCAAGGACCTTATTTATTTTGTGGTAGTTGAAAACGGCGAAAAATGATGAAAACATTTTTCTAATTAACCGAAAAATTTTTGTATTTATACGAAAACAAATTTTTCAATGACTGGAATTCTATTTTCAAAAAACAAAATATCCAAAATACGCATTGTCAATGTTGAAATTTGTCAACTTTATATTTTTATACGCAATGCGTATTCGGGTAACATTCATTGAAATACATGTATTTAACTTTTGAGGTGAATAAAATCGTACGCATACGCATGAATTTACATACTTATAACGAAATAAAGTTTGTTTAAAATTTATAAAAGGTATCAATTTTGAATTTTTTTCAGTATATGAAAAAAATTCTTAGTTTCAAAGGAAACAAGAACAAGAAAACAGCGAAAAAACAGCGAAAAAAATCAATAACTTCTATACAAATATCAATAGGAAGGCAAGAGAACGCATAGATATTTAGATATTTTGATTCTCATATCCATGGCTCGGTCGGGCCGTCGTTTTTACTTCTTTATATTTTATAGTTGTTTATTCACATTTCCTTTTTGTCGTGTTCTAAATGTTAATTTTAAAGCAGCAAGTTCTACGTATCTTTAAAGAAAACAGAACCCATTTAAAAAAAATACATATTTACGATGGAATAAAAAAAATAATAAACATATGTGGGCAATATTGCCAATTTTTTTATATTCCATTTTCAAAAAATCAGCTTTTTTGTTTTTGTGGCACATCAATGATTTTTGGTATACATATAGAGAAAAATGTTCTGACTCCGAAACCGTTCGCGATCAAATTTTTGGTTGATGCGCGCAAAAGTTATCGAGGTTTTAATTTTGGGTATAAGAAAAAAATCTTAAAATTACGCCGTTTATTATATTGACTAAAAACTTTAATATATATCTTCCTCCGTAAAATAAGAATATATTATAATACACAGAAAAAAAAAATTGTAACCATTTGATAAAAAAAAATCAAAAAACCAATTAAAATTTGATTGATTTTTCGCCGATAAAAATAATGTTCATATTTACAATCGCCGATAAAAAAAATTGTAATCCCATTCGAAAATATTTTGATAAAGCAATTCTCATATATACTAAACATTTTGTTGAATTTTATTTTGTTAATCGATAAAATATTTTTCATATTGACAATCTAGTTTATCAAAATATTATTATTATTTCAAATTAAATTTCTTGTAGTACGATACAAAACCTTTTAAACAGCAATTGCCGATTTTTACCCTTATTATTACAGCTCTCCCACAAAAATACCTCCAAATTTTCAGTATTTTAACGGCTTTAAACTAAATGTGTAGCTCTATACCGAATAAAAACTTATATTTGTTATCCATCTTTTACAATCTATTCAACAAAGTACTTTGTAATAACGTAATAAAATATAATATGGCATATTACAAAAAAAAATTATTAAAAATTGTCCAACAAATTTAATACTTTTTTTGGTCAAACTCGTTTGTTGATGGTTTTTTTGTGTATTGTTGGTGTTTGATAAACATTTCCGACTACGTTTGAAATATGTTATCGACATCTTTTTGTCGAACGCTGATGAAGCTTTTAATCAAAAATTTCGGGGTGGCTTTTTTTTCTGTGTAATCACGATAAAGTTGCACATATTCGCGAAATATGAGAAAAATAAAAAACTATAGCAGATTACATTAATATTTGCTTTATATTAATGACATACACACACCTAAAAATTAATTTAAAAATATCTACATAGTCTAAACACCATGGTGAATCAAATGATATCAAAATCCGTGTAGCGGTTTCTAAATTAAAGCGACAACAAAACAAGATATTGAGGAAAAATATTTGTTTTTGGTTCGAAAAAATAATGTCATCATATTTATTTTTTTAATTTTATACAAGAAATTTCAGAAAAAATGTTGGGGTTATTCTGCTATTTTACCCGAATTTCGCCGAAAAATTGGCATATATAATAATCACGTTTTGTGTATAAGTATAAGCCTTGCGGATTATATCAAGACCCTTCCGATAAATCTTAGTACAGAATTCTAATAGGAATAAATCTTAAAATAAAATAATATTATGAAATATACATTTTAAATTGCGAGTAAATCGCGTAATTCTCAGAATTAGTTGATGCTCATGCGGTTTCCGGGAAGTACTGAAGTTTATCTTCCAATACATATATATTTTGCGAAATTTCATTTGACGGCTAAGATGTGCCGCACGTTACATTGAAGTACCCAAAAAATCGTAAAACGCGAATAATTTCCGAAAACTCCATATGCCATTAACGCTCATCCGATTTCAATGTGCACCCTAAAAAAATACATCGATCTATACCGATTTCAATGTGGTCCATTAAGAACCATGGATGTGCCAGCACAATCTATTTTTGAGATAAATTGCGTCTAAATCGCGTAATTCTCAAAATCATTTGATGCGCATGTGGTTTCCAGGAAGTACTGAAGTTTATCTTCCAATCCATGAATGTTCTGCGAAATTTCATTTGACGGCTAAGATGTGCTACATGTTGCATTGAAATACCCAAAAACTCGTAAAACGCGAATAATTTCCGAAAACTCCATTTGCCATTTACGCGCATTAGATTTCGGTGTGCACCCTAAAAAAATACATCGTTCTATACCGATTTCAATGCCAGCACAATCTATTTTTGAGATAAATTGCGTACATCTCTCTTTCGGCTAAAGTTTTTAAAGTTCTCTTTTCGAAAAAGATCAAAATCCGTATGAGGTCATTTATTGAAGCGGAAATGGTACACAGAAAATGCAAATAAATCCGCGATATTTTCAAAAATATTTTTTGCCAAATTTCGTGTTTTTGGAAGGCCAGTTCCCGCCGTTCCACTGTGGGCGAAATGGACGATCTAGCGTCGTTTAATTCAATTTTCAAAGTGTTTAATTGGGCCAAAATTGTGTTTCTATCGATTACTACTATCCCACTGATATAATATATAGACTCTATTCTGATTGATATGATCTATTTGAACAGCTGTGAGCTGTCAAACACAACATATGTTTCAGCCAATGCATAACTAAGCTTCAACACGTGTTTTCTTTGCATTGCCAAATTTTCTCTAAAGTTGCATTTGTCTCAATTAAGTCAATGAAAAGTTGATTTATTTATTGTTAGAGGTATGTATTAACTAAAAAATTTTTGTTTGTGACCTGTGCTTAAGTGTTGTAGAAAAAATATAATTCAAGTGTACTATACCACTAATCTGCTTGAAAAAATCCAAAGCAAGACTTCCGTAGACCAGAACTTCTGATATTCGTGTGTATTCGCGCTAGAATAAGTTTTTTTAAATTACTATGTCGTCTTGTGATTGTAAAATGTCCAAATTATATGCAGCCACATGCAACTTTACATGATATTGCATTTTTTAGGGAAAAAGTCGATGCTCAGACGAGAAGTTTATTTACTATGGCGCAACGAGCCTATGAATACTAAAAAAAATTCTGTCATTAAAACTCATATATTTAATACTATTATTAATATCAACATGTGCGATGCTAATAAAAATCTTCTAATTAACAAAAAAAAAAAAAATAGAAAATTTGTAGCAAAATTGGCTGAGAAATGGAAATTCGACCATAGAAGCAGCCACAAATTTGAAGAAAACAACAAGGAGTGGTTAGACGGATAACTTTTATTAGCTAATCCACTGACTAATCGTGGAACACCCGATAAGAAGTTTGACGAATGTTCCAACAAAACGAAACTTAAATGTTATCCAAATGGAGTCCAATTTACGAACTATTCAGCTCAAGTGCCTTAACAAGATATGGTAGATCATATTGTTACGCGTGTCGAAGAAGCTCATTCTTCTATCAGAATTTAATGTTGCTGAACGGAGTGAGCAGAATCTCTTTTCTTGCGGGCTCAAAATCGATATTGAATCTTGTAGGCAACATGCTTTACAGACCGCAGAACTTTTTATCATACTGTATCCTTGGTTTTATATGCCGTGTTCCATACATAAAATCTTAATACATGGAGCCAATATAATTAAAGTATCACCACTTCAATTAAGAAAAATGTCGGAAGAAGCGTTAAAAGCCCGGCGAAGATTACCGCAATTTCCGTGAGCACCATTTGTATTTTTTCCTTTTTTTTTATTTAAAATTTAATTTTTGTTATGAAAACAACTGAAATGTATGAAGTCTGAATAAGGCCAAAAATATTATTTAAAAAATTAATAAATAAATGTTTAAAAAATGTTTTTATTATTAAAGTTTAATATATTCTTAGCCCCAAAGAATAAGAAACATTAAATATACTAACCTTATCAGGTTTTCCTGAGTAAAATAAACAATGTCTAAAAAATGAAAAAAAATGCAACTTAAAAAAAATACATATTTTTTGTTTAACTGTATAGCTTAATCTATTTTCAACTAAAAAAAAATATTACAAAAAATAAAAAACAAAATCCCTAAGCCCTAATTAAACGCCGCTAGATGAGCCTTTTCGCCCACTGTGCGTTCTAGTAGATGGATTTTCACGAAGAAGATTTTATATCATGCGAAACGTAAAAAACCTTATTGATCGCGGGTACCCATATCATTCAGTTGACAGATCTAACAATTTGGCCCGAAAAATAGGTTTTTTAGAAATTTGATCGCACAAAATTCGCACCTTCGGATGAGTATTACTCTGAAGCTGTGCATACTACATACACAAAATACATATCAAATTACGCAGATTTTTATAAATTCCTATTTGCGTATTAAAACTAGAAGTAAAATTAAAAAAAAAAACTCTCAAAATCGAGCTTCAAAATGTCAGCATCATTTAAAGGTAGATGCAGTTAAAATTTTTAAAAAATGATACATATGGAGCGTAGTCCCCATTTTGTTGGCTTCTAGTTTTATTTTGACACGAAGACCGTGCAATGAGTGGCTTAGTCACAAATCGATAGAGAACTTAAAAAAAACTGGTTCACCTCAACCTGTTTTTACACATTGTTTTACATTAAAGTAAACACAGCTTCCGCCAAAATAAAGTTTGGAGGTCAATATCATGAACAGTTTGCAACGACAGATCAATTAACCCAAAACTATTCACTTTTTTTCATATACTTAAGTAGTTCCCGAGTTATAAAGGGGTGAACCTCCGCTTCAGCTATGTTAAAAAATTGGCAATATTGCCCATATTTTCTTTTGTAGTTAAAATGAATTATTTGAATTTAAAAATATTAGATGTTATGTCTAGAACAAAATTTAGATAATTATAATATAAGAAAGAATAGAACCGAAACATAGTATGGAGGGTATATTCATTTTGTCATTCCGTTTGTAACTCATCGAAATATTCATTTCCGACCCTATAAAGTATATATATATATATATATATTCCTGATCAGGGTAAAATTCTAAGACGATCTAGCCATTTCCGTCCGTCTGTTGTAATCACGCTATCTTCTGAAGGAATTGAAATAGGGTGATGAAATTTAGCATAGGGTTGTCTGCAGGCAGGTCAAGTTCGAAGATGAGCTATATCGGTTCACGTTTAGGCATAGCCCCCATATAAGGATAACACGAAATTGTCAGTATTTTGGGGTTCTAGAGCGAATTTGCTGAAATTCCGCAAATTGGATTTATTTGGTACCAAAATTATAAATATTGATCCACTTTTTCTGGTAGATCCCATATAATGGTAACCCATAATGTTCGGTATTTTGAGGTTTTTTTTCAACCGAATTCGCTGTAATTTCGTATTTTTTACTTGGTAACAAATCCCCATTTCAAGAAGTATATATATTCACATTCTTTTGTATGTAGTCCCCATAAAAATGTAGAACGCCAGGTTGAAGAATAACTTTAGGTCTAGACCCTATTTAAAAATACCTACCGAGTTAATAATTGGGGTGAAGGAAGATTCAAATATTGACTTGTAAATTTCAGTATTTTGAGGATTTTATACACAAAAATGCCTTTTGGGCTTTTGAGATTTTATGAAAAACCATCATTAAAAATTGCTGAAATTTGTATTGGGTGTACCAAGGTGTGCTTAATAAGGTGTATGCATCAGATACAACAACAATTATTTTACAAAAACAACATTGTTGTTATAGAAATTAAATTGTCATGCTGACAATCAGTTTTTGACAAAAATAAACAAAAACAATTAGTAATTTATTTTTATCAAGAACTATTCTTTAAGGAATAATTAATGAATTTGTGTATTCTTGGGTTATTGGCGGTTTTAGGTCAGTGAAAAATAAAGTTTAAGACCTGGTCGCGATTAACTTTAAGTTTCCCACATGATGCCAATTTCTATGGAGTAGTGTCTTTCAATTTTCTTTAAGATAGCAAGAAAATTGAAAGACATAAATCCCCGGCCAAAGACTAAATTATGGAAATTATGTTGACCGTATAAAATCTTTCTATAGGCGTATTTAACCTTCGCCGAGAAAAGTGACAAGCACCAAGGCGCCGATTCCAATATAGGCTAACATAATCTACTCGATTTCATGAGAATCAGGAATTTATGGACAGATTTCCACACATAACATAAAGTATGTAGACCATTCGGCGAACGGGTTATAACTGATTTAAGCCTAGGTTTCCTTTCCTTCCGCCTCATGAATATAGTTTTATTGAATTTTTATTATTAAAAAAGCTAAATTTAAAGACAATTTTGATTTATTAAATTTTAAATTTTAAGACAAATAACTAAAAAATCCTATAACTAAATATGAACAATACCTTGAATAATCTTTAATAACACTGCAACTTATTTCTGTATAAAATTTAATTGACATTTATTCAGTACACATTTGGCATTTGGTCAATGAGGTTTGTCAACACTAGCGATGATTCATGTTTCTTAAGAAAAAAATTAGTGGGCATGTCGATTTCAAAAGACTTGTAACTATATTAAAATTATATATTTTTCACAAAGATCTTCTTCGTAATTGTAAAGAACATAGAGGAGAATACTTTAGAATTTAAAATCATTAAAAAATATTTGTAATTATGATATTTTTATCGATGCCGCTGTTGTTCCTAAGGACAATAATTTTTAAGGGTTTTCTATAGTCGGCACATGGGTGAATAATAAGCACCTTTTCGATTTTTTTGGCTCAACATTGAAAAAAAAATCAAATAAGTGCTCTAAATAATGATTCATTTATAAAAAATCTGTTTTTATTAGTTTTACATAATGGAAGACTTAGTTTTAATCTTAAATTCTTTTAACCTCTGAAATGCTTTATATAGCCATCCCGAGAATTGGATAAAAGATTGACGAAGAAGATAGCCTGGTTACAACAGACGTACGTACGGACACGGTTCGATCGTCTTAGAATTTTATCGTGATCAAGAATATATATACTTTATAGGGTCGGAAATGAATATTTCGATGAGCTACAAACGGAATGACAAAATTAATATATCCAAAATTAATATACCATACTATGGTGGAGGGTATAAAAATGCTCTCGGGATGGTAAAACGTTTAAAATGCGAAAAGTGCCGACTATTGGTGCACTTACCCTATATATGGAAAATATTAAACATTTTATTCATCAATTATGGGTGAAAATACCTCCACACTGATACCTCAAAATTTGAAACATTTACAGTATTTTTATTCGAAAAATGTACAAATGTACTCGGTTATTGGCCGTATGGTTAACAATGGCATTTATTATCACTGAATTTAAAAACGTTTTTAATTTTATACAAATACAAATTGAAATGTTTATATCATATATATTGTCAGGCCTATTAGTTAAAGGGAAAAATTCGTTATGTTGCAATTTTGTTTATAAGACAAACACATTTTGTTTGTCACCATTCGTTACGCAGGGTGCATTTTGAAAAAAATTATCTATCCATATACATATGTATATAAAAATGAATTGTTGTTCGTTAGTCTCGCTAAAACTCGAGAACGGTTGAACGGATTTTTCTTATCTTAGTCTTGAACTCATCTTGAACTTGAACTCGTGGAGCTCCAGGGAAGGTTTAAAAGGTGAGAAAAAAAATCGAAAACCGCGAAAAATTTGCAAAACAATATTATGAAGCATATTTGCATTTCTACGAATTTAGTATCGAGCTATTTTGATTGCACCACGTAATAGATGTTATTTTGAGATATTTTGGGATAAAAATGCTGGTGATCATTTCCCAAAGCCTTCATTTGTCAATTATTGAAAATTTTCAAAATATTTTTTTTTTTTAATTGAAACTATTTTATGTTAGAATACAAACAAATAATTAAGAAGTATGCTATTGAATGTACACGCGATCATTGTATGTACATGTTGTTCATAAAATTCACGTAGGGACAACCGCAAGGATGAAAATCAGAAGACATTCTGAATAGAGTTCTGATTCTAAGATCCACGACCTAGATTATTTTTCTTGAAAACAATAATAATAGTTCCATAGGACCACGTTGTTCCTTAAAATACCAAAAATGTTGCTATGCCGCTGGAAATACCATTATATAATATATGAGAATAGTTTCTTTGCAAAATTATCTCATTACCCTCAACTGGAAAGAAAATATTTAACAAAAAATAGCAATATCAAAATCATTTATTACACAAATGCATCAATATATCAAGTACCGACTTATTAAATTAGGACATTTAATAACAAGTAAAATCGTCGTTAAGATCGAACTTTTTATACCTTTCAAAGTAGATTCCATTGATTGGTCGGGACATTTACATGGGGGCTATGTTACAGCATTATGAGCTCTGAAAAATAATATTCAAAATAATAGAAACTTAGGTTGGACTACGGTGGTAAACACATCAACATAACGAAAATTAAGCGGGAAATATGTGTGGCATCCTTTTAAAACGTTAAGCCATAGTGCATACCCCCTGGAAGAAGTTGTTTTATTCACTGCAATCCAACTCTATAAGAAAATTTGGTCAAAGTCTTTTAATATCGAAAATAGGGCGGGACCTGTATGTTGGAGTTATATCAAAACATGGAAACATAAAAATGTGTTTTACCCTCCAATATCCCGGAATGACACAATACAGCTACTACAACGGGAATGGATATGTATTAATTTTTAGTAGGAAGATTTAACACTACAAGAGAAAATATCAAACAATGAGCAATGCCATTATATGCGGGCTACCCGGAAACTTGGACCAATATTCATAATTTTAGGTAAAGAGGTTTTGATCATCCAAAATACAAATGACAGCCACTTGACCAAACTCCCCAAAATATCGAATATTGTGGGTATCGTTGAATAATATTGATAATTTTTAGTAGGATTCATTCTACCAAATAAAATAGCCAAATTGCAGCTGATTAGATTTAGAAACGTGACCCAATCCCCCACTGAGATTTTCTGCTCAATAAGTATACCTAATATAAAATTATAAGCTATTCTTATATATATATATATATATATATTGGATGTACCGTATGTGCGAATTTCAAAGATCCATCTTGAATAGTGGACGGTAAAAAAGCTAACATAACATTGGGCAACCCTTATGAGAAAGTCTTATAAATATATTGGGAAAAATGTATTAAATTCGAAAGTCAACCTTATATGCGCATTTAAATTTATTAAATTTATTTTTTTCCACGAATTCAAATATTAATAAATGTATAACCACCGAAACTTTAGAGTGTAAAAATAACAAGTGATTTGATTTGTGATTTGACAAATACCAAGGTATTCCAAAGATTTGTAAATTCCACCTTATGGTGTAGGGTATAAATATTGCTAGGCAAAACAACGTTTGCCGGGCCCGCTAGTCTCTTATATAATTAATTTAAAAATATAATTTTACAGAAAAATACAAAAATATATGTGTATTTATGTAAATGCAGTTAAATTTCTCTAAAGAATAATTAAACATTTGAATACATTACGTATACGCTTTGGTTAACAATTTCTTTTCTTTATGGCCTCAGCGACAGCGCGTAATTATGAAAGACACAACACAAATACATTTTTGGCACTTCATACATTCGTCATACTCAACAGCTGGTAATGTGGTGGTAGTTAAATTTTTTGCCTACAACAGTTTGTCCTTTGGCACCAAGGACATGCACAGCAACAACAACACCAACACGGAACACATTTAAACTACAACAAAGGCTAGACTTTTACTTTCGTACACAACGTACGAGTCGACGGCGATGTTACGTGCAACAATACATCAATTATTTACAAGAAGAAGAACAACAACAACATTACACGAGGCCATGTAAAGAGCAAAATCAATATTGTTTTCTTGTTGTAGTCGTTGGTCGTCGTCGTGTTTCTTCGGAGAATAATTACATGAGATTATAGGGGAAGAGGGTGAGAGTGCAAGAGTAGAGCAACAGCTGCCTTTGCCGTTTACAATGTTCTTCATTCTTCTAATAAATAGAATTAAACTGTAAAAGGAAATGTAAAAGGAAAACATTGAAAAAACAATATGGCGTCGTATTGTAGCAATTACATGAGAACTTTTCCATAAAACAATGAACAAAGCATAATTGAAAACAATAAAATTGGCGTTATTTTTAGGAAAAATAAAACAAACAAAAAATGGCACCTACCGATGTATAATAGCAGCATTCGCAAATTGTTATTATAATTAACCCAAGAGAGGGAGGAATAGCCAGAGTAGGGTTTTGCAGAGTAAGCATTCATAGTATGAATTTCTTACATACACGCACTCAGTCACACTCTCTTTTGTGCATGCTTCTTCGCAGACATTACACAGGGAGCCCGAAACAAAATCAACGTCGATCGTTTATTGTTTATGGCATTTTGACATTTCTTATTTCAAGCGTCGTTTTCACTTCGTATTAGTTTGGCAAAATCAAAACAAAACATCCGATAAACAGAAGGAGCAAAGCAAATGCAAGTAAGCAACAGCCGCTAGCAAACCATTCAAAATACACATAGCACACAGAGAGCAAGATAACAATGAGAACCGTTAACATGGTGAGCACATGCACGACATGGGTGTGTGTGTTTGTGTCGCATTCTAACATAGAGACGCTATGTTGTTTACAGTTAAGAGCGCGGTCGCACTCAATGCTCTTAACGTGTCAACAAGAATTCTCTATTGTGTTTTTCTATCTCAGCTCTGCGTTCTCCGACTCTCTATTTCTCAGCCGTTGCTAAACACATGATGACGACGCTTTAAAATACGAGCCACCAGCTGTCGTGGCCATATTGAAATTCTTTTTGATAATTTTGTTGTTTCTTTTCTTTGATATTGGAAAAAACTGAATTGCAAGCCTTTTTTCACAGGCAAAATTGAGTCATTTAAATGTATGCTACCCTGTATTTCTTATATGCAATGGAAAGCTTAGAGTCTGGACTTTCTTTTGATATAAAAATTTCATAGGAAAATAAAGGGTTTAAGTGTGAAAAAAACATTTGAAAACATGTTTAACAGGAATTTGAAAAACTCAATTTTTTATCTCTTTGTAAAGTGAAATTTTTGTATTTTATATGAACAACGACGACGACGTTGCTGTTGTTGTTGGGCGTGTGTGTATGTGTTTTGTTGTTTTTTGCACATTATCGCATATTCTACGAACTTTCGTATCAAACGACAAATAACGAACATCATCATGATGAGACCAGTCAGTCAGCCAGCAAGCAAAGCCAACAATTAGTTTTTGTTTTCTTTGCCATTAAGAGGAGAATATTGAAAACATGTTATTCATGGATATTTCATACCCGGTATCACATTTGAGTATAGAAGGGTATAATAATCTGGCCATAGAATTGTTTGTACGATCATTTGTTTTTTACTTTCCAATATGTTTGAGTAATTGAACATTTAATATCATATTAAAGTTCTATGATTGTAATTTAAGGCAAAAAATAAATATGTTTTATAATATTTTCTACATGTTTAAATATATGTTTTCGGTTAGTATATTATACAATAACTAAAGATTCTAATTTTCTTTTTTAAATTTTCTAAATGATGAATATTGAGTAGTATTAAAGAGTATGATAGGTTTATAAATTTTATGAATATTAGGAGGTACAATCTACATTTTTTTCTTCTCCAGAAGTTATTTTTAACTTAAAAATTTTTAACATAATTTGTTTGTATTGTCGGAGGATTGATTATTAGTAAGTCTTTAATAAATCATTTATAACTAAAATTTCTACATATGGAATTATTAAGTACTCACTGGTTTTAAGAAAGATAAGAATTAAGACTTTTGATCTAGGTTGATCAGAATATTTTGGTGGGCAACAACTTTATTATAATTTAATTAAGAATTCTCAATTAAATCAAATATTACAAAATAATAATTTAAACATTTACTTATTAAGATTTATATTTTGAGTTGTGATTTTATTTTAATCAATGAATAAAATTGTATCCTTATCTTTTACAGCTTTCAGTTTTTTCCGAAGTTATCCATGTAAGATGTCTAATTTTTTCCCATTCTACCTGTAAAACATTTTTCTGATGTATGCTTCAGATCTTATGGCTTCTAATATTTTTCTCCAAAATACTTTAGGATTCAAATCCGGGACTGGGGAAGTGTTTGAATCATTTTTGGACAATTATAAAGCATTAATTCTAGAACGATCTGGGACTTGTGTTTGGGTCATTATCTTGATAACATTTTTATGTTGTCTCTAATCCCAATTTTTCAGCACATAATTCCTCAATAAAAACGTGATTTTTTACTCCGGCAGCGCTCATACAGACCCATAGCATTACAGAACCTTCTTCGTGCTTGCATTTGTGTGCTTAGGATAAACGTCTTTATTCACCTTGCGCCATACCTTACTTCGTCCATCCAACCCAAACACGTTATATTTGCTTTCATCTTTGGAGAGCTGATCGAGTAATATTGGTATAAATATGAAAATTGATATTGATACGTTTAGGTTCTGTACAAAGGTTTAAATCTGATAATTGTTTGCAAACTGATTTTTCACTCTTTTTTCGAAAAATCTGTCTTTTTTTTTGATGCTCAAATATTTGAATATTTAAATGCAAGGTTATTATAAAAGACTTTATTTTGATTTCTGTGGTTGTTAAAAACTAGAATTCGCTGTTGTTTGTATGTATATAGAGATCATATGATGTTTACAGTTGTCCATTCTTGTAGTACTTAGTTCATCTAAATTGTAATGCAAATTTTAAAATTTTAGCCCTAAATGTTTAGCCCTAATTTTTTTATTTATGTTGTGAAAAGTGTTTTTTTTTCAACGTGTAGAAAATCAGCAGCGGAGCAGTTATTTAGGTTTTTTGTGATATTCATGAATTGGTTAGAAGTTAAGGATCGAATATGTTATATTTGCGATTAAAGAAATTATTGAGGGTCAAATATGAAGAAGAACGATGGATTCAGAACATAGTAAACATACAATATTTTACATAAAATTTGCATTTACTTGGTAAAAATTTCATCGGAAGCGGAGATAAAGTAGAATTGGTTTTACAGTATTTCTTTTATATGATTACATTTCCACTATATTTGGTCAGTTTCACGGATTATTTGAGACATTTTTAGGAAAATTATAATCTAAAATTATAGTACTCACGCGTATTACCTTTGTGCAAAATTCATATAGAAATGTTTTAGTTCAGGTCATGGGATATGTAAAGTGTAGCACATTACCTTTGGAGTGACTTCCATAAGACGCTATCAAGTCATGCCAAAAAATAATTAGGAACAACCCGAGCATTTGGTAGATCCGTATCAAATATGGATTTTATTCATATTACAGTGTTGTTGTTTTATTACAGTGTTGTATCCTTGAACATCCATAAAATGAAACAACTATAGTCAGTTTAATTGCATAAAGCGATTTTGGTAGGTATTTTGAAACGTTGACCAACAGTTAAATCACAAACTCAAAATTTCCATACTCATTATATTGCAGGTATACCTTATCTTGGTCCGTTCTTTCAATTTTGTTGTCACTTGCTCTTTAGGCCAATAATAAGCACTTGTTAATATGAAATCGCGACATTGAGTCGATGTCTATCCAAATAAGCAAACTCAACAAATTTCTGATGCAATATTTAACTGGATATTCCATGAGAAGATTGCCGTTTAACTTTTTATTAAGTTGTAAATAATGCCGGTGGATATTTTTCACTGAGAGGTTCGAATTGATTTTGCTTAACAATAATAATTTTTCTATCGAATTTATATAAATACTGGATATATTTCTTCATTAATTTTAAGTTAGGATGTTCACGTTCTTCTATAAAAAGTAATAATATTTCATTCATTAATTAACACACACTTATGAAATTTTCATAATAAAAAAACTCAAGTGGATACTTTTGATTATGATTCCCTGTGTGTGCTTTCTATCAATATTTCTGTTATGGATTACTTTTTATTTAGAGCACCGAACACAAAGGGCGTCTTTTATATCACCAAAAAGACTGTCGAAAAATATAACTGTATATTGTGATGTTCCTCAATGTAATCATTTAGTTCCACTACTTTTTGAACTCTACTTAAATGACCTTTCATCGGTTATTCGTTGCTCTAAAGTATTAATGTTTTCTGGTGATGTGGAACTGTTCCGTAATCTTAATTTTTACTATAAGTCAATTAACCTGCATCATGATATGTACTCTATTTCAAATAGGTGCAGTGTTATTGGATGTCATTAAACCGCCTTTTTTAAAATCGACACAATTTCGTCTGTTTTTTTTTAATATCCGGACATTTTCCCACTGCTATGGAGGGCACATTAAAATATACATAATTGAATTTGTATGTCACAAGGTATTGTCAATTTCCTTTCCGATACGCCTTATACGATCTTTCAGATGCGAAATCCCCTTTACAAGTTTATCAGAACACTGGATTGGACAGAGAAGCATAGCAGGGTGCCATCCCTTCCGAAATCAACAAACATCATTAGTTTAATATTATATTAGTTTTCCGTTAATATTTCTTTTGGGACATTTTGAAACAAGTAGTTGTCAAGTACCTAATTCTGAATTAAACAAGTCTATAAGTAAATCGATATGAAATCTAGTAAATACAAAGAAATTTTAATAGGAACAATAGCGCTTAAGTAGATTTTTGGAATATAACGGTTGTTTTTGTGTGTTACATTTTTTTCGTTGTATTTACTTATTCTAAATATGATCCCTCTGACCGGTTTCAGGAAGCGTATCTCTGATAGATTTATCCCATTTTAAATTTATGTATGTATTCGTAATGGAATTTGACGGGTTATCGTTGCAATCATGGCTTTGTTTTTTGTTTCTTTTTGTTCTGTCCTGCACAACTATCACAATAAAGCTGAAGTGTTGAATGAGTTCTTCTTTTTAAATCGTCTAATTTTCGAAAGCCGCCGGAAGTTTGGATGGTTACATTGCGATTAATTCATCTTTGATTTTAATTTATGTTTGATAAAAATGTACGATGTACATTTACATATGGACATATGTAAAAAGGCATTCCAACATAATGATGTTCGTCTTACCTGTATTGCATAATTCTTTTTATATTCTTTCCCAAGTTCTTTCTTTAAATTTGAGATCCTTATAAAGTTCATCCTCTTTATTCAACAGATGAGGTGATTGCATGCACATTCTATTAAATTCTCGATATTTATCTTTAAAAACAAAAAGCCAATTAAATTCCTTAAAAACAATATAAACTTAACACTTCAAAATATATATATAGGCTGGTGAATAATATTAAACTATTTTCAATATTCGTTTTGTCATAGTTGGCATTTTTCAACTTTACAACGTTACCTAAATTCCAACGAGGCGTATAAATATTTTCAACTTCCCCACTATGGCAAAATGTTTTGTACGGCCGTATTACCGAGATACGTCGAATCCATATCCAAAACTAAATTAAAAATTATTTTATAATTGTTGTGTTCAAATATTTCACATACTTATTTGTAACAAATTCCGGAAGGTAGTCTCATTTGAGAAATTAATAATGGCAACCCTTTTTAATTTGGAACTCATCTATCGATTTCAAATTGTTTAAAATATAAATTCCCTAAAATTAAAAAAAAATTAAATGTATACCTTTTAAAGATTTTAAGTATTTTAAGACGGACAATTGTTTTCAAAATTGCATATTAATATACATGCTATGTACAATTATGACTCGTGGTCAATAAAATGCAATATAATATAATATGGTGATATTTTTATCAACATTTTTTAGGATAGGATTAGGTTATAACTATAGATGTTAAAACTTATATTTATAGATTATAGTGAATGGAAACTTCAAGATAATAAACATTTTGTAATTGTTGCCATGGAACACAGGTTGTGCGTACATTTCGAAGGCGGATATTTTCCTTTAAATTTTGAAAGCTGAATGTTTTCAAAAGTAAAATTAAAAACAAATTGGAATTGAATGAGTCTACCTTGTTTAATTATGCCATGATTCTTATGAAAAAAATCATATTTTCATTACGTTTTATTTCTATTTTCAGCAAAAGAAAAAAATCAAAACTAAGTTCTGTCATAGTTTCATAATTGAAAATTTCATGCATTTAACATTTCAGGTGAATAAAATATGCATGAATTTATGTACGACCCTTACATAATATTACGTGCAACTCATCAAAATATCGAGCCATATTCGTCAAATAAACATAGACGCCGCCATACAGATAGTTCTCTATATTGTGGATCATCTCTCCAAAATTGACGAATGTAGATTTTACCGTTATAATTTTACAGCAAAAACAAATTTACACCAAACACATTTACTCAGTTTCTGTACATTGTTTTAACGATTTTATTTTCTCTTTTAAAAGAAAAGCCAAAGAAACAGTAAAAAATACAATTCTATCTATACTAATAAAAGAGTAAAGTGATTGACTGACTGATTTAACGATTCATCAGCTCCCAGACGATACGGCTGAAGCTAGAATCTTGAAATTTTGGGTGAGTGTCACTCTTGGTCCAAAGTTGACAGATAAGGCTGGGTTTTGGAAATTCGCATTAGAACCGTACGAAAAGTACTAAATATGGTATCATTTGTATTTGGCGAACCAGTAGAGCTAGAAATCTGAAAATTGGATTGAGGGTCACTAAGGGAGTGTAGAATAGATGTAGCAAAGGAAATTCGAACTATAAAAGGTCGTTTACATTGAAACGGATTTGGTTAACCGAGTGGGTTTAAATTTTCAATTCCTTTGAATATATGCCAAATAAATCCTCATAAAGTAGGTTAACCCTGTTAAAAATTCTAATGTAAATGCCGTATAAGTATCGGAAAAGTACTGAAATGTAATAAATTTGGTACAATTTCGTAGCAAGTGAATGGATAGAGCTAAAAACTTGAAATTTGAAATGCAAATTAAGGTTGAGAATTAGGGTCGATATGAGGAGAGTTTGAAAAGCGTGTACTCATGTGTACGAAAAGTACTATATGGTACTATATTTGGTACAAATTTGATTTGGACGTACAAATCGAGCTGGAATCCTGGAATTTGAAATTAAAATTACCGTCGGAGTGTAGGATTGGGATATGAACGTAATTTTGGAAATTTGTTACTTATGTGTACGAAAAGTACTAAATCGTACTATAATCGGTACAGTTTGGATTTAGGTGATCCTATAGAGCGGGAACCATGTAATTTGGAGTCAGGATCACTGTAGGGGTGTGGTATTGGGGTCAGGATTCAGTTTACGAAAATAATAATTATGGGTACTAAATTTGGTACAATTTGAATATTAAGTGAACCAAAAGAGCTAGAATCATGAAATTTGGAGCCAGGATCACTGTTGAGGTGTAAGATTGCGATATGTAGGAAGTTTTAGAAATTTGTACTAATGTGTACTAAATTTGGTACAATTTGAATTGTGAGTGAACCGATAGAGTTGGAATCCTGAAACTTGGATTTGGGATCACTGTGGGGGTGTAGGGTTGGGGTATGAAGGAAGTTTTAGAAATTTGTACTAAGTGTACTAAACTTAGTACAAACAATTTAAATTGTGGGTGAAGCTATAGAGTTGGAATCCTAAAATTTTGATTTAGGATCACTGTGGAGGTGTAGGAGGGTTAAGAAGTTGGTACTACTATGTATTAAATTTAGTACAATTTGATTTTTTGGGTAAACCGAAAGTGTTGGAATCTTGAACTTTTGATTTATGAACACTGTGGAGGTGTAGGATTGGGGTATGTAGGAAGATTTGGAAATTGGTACTACTATGTACAAAATTTAGTACAATTTAAATTGTGGGTGAACCGATAGAGTTGGAATCCTGAAACTTGGATTTAGGATCAGTGTGGGGGTGTTGGTTTGGGTTAAGTTGAGTTAAGTTTTTTAAATTCGTACTACTGTGTACTAAATTTGGTACAATTTGTATTGTGGGTGAACCGATAGAGTTTGAATCTTGAAACATGGATTTAGGATAACTGTGGGGGTGTATTATTGGGGTATGTAGGAAGTTTTGGAAATTTGAACTAATGTGTACCAAATTTGGTACAATTTGAATTGTGGGTGAACCGGTAGAGTTTGAATCCTGAAACTGTTGTGGTGTAGGTTTGGGGTAAGTAAGAGATTTTTGGAAATTCATACTACTGTGTACTAAATTTGGTACAATTTGAATTGTTGGAACCTATGGAGATGGAATCCTGAAACATGGATTTAAAATCACTGTCGGGGTGTAGGTTTTGGTTAAGTAGGAAGTTTTGGAAATTCTACTACTAAATTCGGTACAATTTCAATTGTGGGTGAATTAATAGAGTTGGAATCCTGAAATTTGAATTTGGAATCATTGGTTGAGGAGGGTACTTATGGAAATAATGTGTGCTAAATGAAAAATTGTTAAAATTTGGATTTGGGTGAAACTTTAGAGCTCGAATCATGAAATTTGGTACTAAATGTACTCAAATTTACTTAATGGTCGATATTAATGTGTGGATTATTTTGTGGATTGTGGATTTTTTATCTAAAAATAAAATAATATGTTAATACATTATTAAATATTTCCTACAATTGCTAACGAAGTTGCGGGCATATGCTAGTTAGTAATAAATTAGCATGTCAAAGGTATTTATGTGAATTTCGTTTAAAATTAGTATTACATATATGGTATTTTTCCAGTCTGGACTCCATACAGCGATTCGGGCGAATCTTCTGTTCATTTAATTGCTATTACTGTGAAGAATAAAAAAGAAGATACAAAAAATGACAAGATTTCTGAAGACGAGAGGGTTCGACGATTTTCATACATTAGGCACGTAGACATTAAAATAGATATGGAGAAAGTGGCAGAAGAAATCGCAGTTTTATTTATTTAATCAACATCATAAGTATACCAAAGACTTTTGCTAAAAACATTGAAAATTTAGCAAATGATGTTAAGACAGCAAAAAAAAACATGAAGTCAGTTAATATTTGCCCTTCAAATATAAGAAATTGAACTCCACATAACATGTCTGACGAAACAAACGTATTTTTGATAAAATCTTTTATTGAGCAATTACCAGTTGTTCCTTCACATTAATGTCAGAATTAAAGTACAAAATTATATTTCCCCAATGAACTTCCAAACTTAAAAACAGTATATCAGCTGTCAGTTATCGTTAGGAGTATTGCGTAAAAAATTTAGAGCCAGATTTAATCTAATTCATTTACCTACAAAGGATGAATGTGTACTATAGAAAAATAACAAGAACAAGAAAAAAATATTTATAATCATCAGAAGGATATCAAAATTATTTAAAGGATAATGAGAAATCAAAGGATTTTTTGGAGGACCAAAAACATTACCAAAGGTTTTAAGTACTCCACATGGAAAAAGTGTGACCTTGTTTTATTTATGAAATTATACGGCATTTACATTAGAACTTTTTACCGGGTTAACCTACTTTATGAGGATTTATTTGGCATATATTCAAAGGAATTGAAAATTTAAACCTACTGGGTTAACCAAATCCGGTTAAATGTAAACGACCTTTTATACGGCCTTTACATTAGAACTTTTTACCGGGTTAACCTACTTTATGAGGATTTATTTGGCATATATTCAAAGGAATTGAAAATTTAAACCCACTGGGTTAACCAAATCCGATTTAATGTAAACGACCTTTTATTCATTTTAGTTTATGAAAGTGGTATGAGAATGGGTTTTGCTTTCAATGTGGTGAGAAAGATGTCAAACGAGGGTGTAATGAAATTTGTTCAGCTTTTTTTCAGTATCTTAACCCTTTATGGCCCAATGTTGCCCACAAGCAACAAAATGATTTAGAGCTTATATTTAATATACAGCAGATATTGAGTTCTTGGTTTTCATACGTCAAGGCCTGATTACACAGTGACACATTTTTCAACTTTAAAATCTTGGTTCAAGATTTTAGTGCTGCACAGTGTTATAGCTTTGCAATGTAAGACACGATGGAGAGCGTTATGGGAATAACATTTCGAATGAGGAGTGTAAAGTTCGCTTCTAATCTAATAAATACCAATGGACAACTTTTCTCTATGTGTACAGCTGTTCTTTCTGGTCAAATACAATGACCAGTGTTTACATGTTCAGTGTCTATATCTGTTGAAAAACTACTAATAATTTGATACATTTTAGAAACTACTTCCAAGCGCATTCGGTAACGAACGGAAAATGAAGAGGAAATATCGAGCCATATTCTCCAAAAAAACGTATCTCTCAAATTTGAAATTTTACAGAAGAAGGTTTGTTTTAATAAATTCAGATTTAATAAAGCTAATATTTTGTAATTTAGAACTATAGTTTAAAACCAAACTAGTTTATAACAAAACTATAGTTCTAAATTTCAAAATAATAGCTTTATTAAATCTGAACTTATTAAAACAATCCTTCTCCTGTAAAATTTCAAATTTAAGGGTTACGTTTTTTGGCGAATATGGCTCGATATGATGATGTAGTATCACAGTAACAAACCTAATTTGAAAATGTTTTCGATTTACTTCGCAATAATATGCTGGAATTGCCCCAAAGTAAAATCAATGAAACACAGATTGATTAGAATGTTAATTAAAATTGTTTTAGTCTCTCGCAGTGCATTTAGGAACAAATAGTCGGAGTATCATCCATTGAACTTAAATTATGAAATTATTAAAACTAATTTATGTTCGTCAGTGCCTATATTCAGTGCCTATTTGCTTATTAAGAACACGACATAATCAGAATTTCCGATTTTCAATACCGAAATCGATACAATTCAATCAATTCTATTTAGTCCATTTACAACATAAAAAAATCAGGAATATACAGTGGTGGACATTCCTTTGAGCGCATATGATATTTTTGAGATTTTACTATTAAAACACATTATTATTTTATATTTCTTTAAACAAAATGGTGAATTTATTTGAGGTATCGAATATCACAACCCAAAAACATTTTTCATACACTTGTTGAAAAACCTAATAAAAATAAGGCATATTTTCCCTTCTTTTGCCATGAAATTCGTTTGAGCGCAGCTCATTGGATCAGAATGGATCAAAAATATTCGTAAGCAGTATGTCAGGTAGTAATTCAAAAAAGAAATATAAAAAAGTGTAATAAATTACTCTTTTTTTGCATAAACGGGTTCGGTTAAGCTATTATATGGTACGAAAATAAATATCATCAATTATATGAGGAAATATGGACATTCTAATACTAAAATTGGAAAATTAATAAATCATTCAGAGTGTGTTATTGGATTAAGGGTCTAAAAGGGAAAAATTGGGGTGTAAAACCATCAACAAAGGACAATTACAATTCTACTTTTTAAGATAAAGGACGAATTCGAAATAAACCAGCTAAAAATCGATATCCCAACAACAAAATTAATGAAATTTTTTAGCTATATGTTACAATACGTACCATTTCGCGGCGTTTAAAGTTTACTGCTTAAATAAAATGGACTAAACTAATAACCAAGCAACGTTTAACGAACGCTTACAAGTAAAATTAATGGAATTCGATAAATACATTTGTCTTGGACAAATAAATTATAAATGATAATATTTTCTGACGAGAACAGGTTGTTTTTGTGTGGACCAAAGTATTATAGTTGTAACATACACGAACATGTAAAAAAAATATGTGATATGATCGAAGACGTATGAGGTGCATACTCGTACGAATGTAAGCTTCCACTTCGTGATGTGTCCACCAAAAAAGATTCTGAAATGTATAATGAATTATTAGACGTCGTTTTAATAATACATTTTGATTAAAAAGAGGACAACGATACAATTCTTCACCAGGATAACGCTTCCATCCGGCCTCGAAGGAAACAAAAACTTAGTTTTCTGACAAAATTTGGTACACTGTATGTCAAACCATATTCTATCTGTTACTAAAAATAGCAGTGCACATGCTAATTATTAATTTAATAATAATAATATTGTGAAGTTTGTTTTCAACGTCATTTTTTATTTTAAAATGAGTTGCGCTCAAACGAATTTCCTGGCAAAATATGCCTTATTTTTAGTTATTTCAAAAAAGTGCATGAAAAATGTTTTTGATATTCGATACCTTAAATAAATTCACCATTTTGTTTAAAAAAATATATAATAATGTGTTTTCATAGTAAAATCTCAAAACTAAAATATGCGCTCAAACGAATGTCGACCGCTGTGCTTTCGATAGGATTACCTTTGTGGCATTATCGGGCAAAAATCCGATGAGAGTGTGGAGAACTCTCCATTTTGAAACCAATATTCCAAAAGCCATTACAATTCTTACCCTCGCTCCATATATAATATTATTAAACTATAGCATTTCTTCATTGTTGACCCTGAAATATGGTTTAAAAAAGTGGTTTGTGAGTGGAAACGCTGCATCTCCAACCAAATAATATGCAAAATATGTATATGAGCCCGGGAGCAATTCTGAAAACTTCTCCATCAGAGGTGCTACCGAAGTTCCCAACATTATGTAAAGCAGCAATTTACATGATGCCATGGAACCCTTAAGGGGACCCCCGCGGTTTCAAAAAAAATTAATTTTGTGTTTAGATTTAATTCGATTCTACACCAATTCAAGTACGTCTCTATGGAATTTCAAGTGAAAATCTCAACTACTCTTGAAGATATAGATATAGAATCAAGTGACAGTAAGAGGGCTTCTCAATCTATTTTTAAAAAACTTCAATAATACTGCATGTTATGAGTATTTCACCAAAGACAAAATTATTCTACATGAAATTTCAATATTAGTTGCAAAAAAAATATGTTTGTAAACGCTGTATTTATTATTAGTTCTTCTATGGGTGCACATACTTGATGGAAACGTTCAACTTGCTCTTCGGACTCGGTTGCCAGTTGTCTCTGGAAGTAATCCATATGTATATGGACATTAATATTCTTAAAGTTTGTTAGCATTGTGTTGACATATATATGTGCTGTAGGGGAGCGAATTTTGCCTAAAAAAAATATAAATAACATCTTTAATACTTTTCCAGGTGTTAAGCTCATTTTGAGTGAGAGTTTGTTCAAATTCTGCATTTTGTATAAGCTTTCGAATGTCCGGACCAACAAGGACTCCTATTATAATGGAAATATTTTGTATGCAACAATTTAAAAAAATATATGGTTCTAACTTCTCTAATCTTGGTTTGCTGAGTTTTGGAACAAGGTTATTTAAAAAAAGTATTGCTTCTTCATTTATGCATTTAATAAATTTTAATGCTCTTTTTTGATGAATAAACAAATATTCGCCATTCCTCAGAATTATAAAATATTCATTTCCTTCATAAGTCCTGCAATATTTAATCGGTAAACAAATGTGTTTGATTCGTCAACAGAATAGTATGGAGTAAATTGTTCATGTCTATGTAACATTAACACCTGGTGTAAGAAGATTATTCATTTTCAAGTCCGCAGCTAATAACTCCACCTTCCTTTTACCAAGGCCTAGCTTACGTGCCAAGGCATTTAAATGCTCCTTAGATATTAATATTGGCCTCGGATAAGTATCGTCTTCTTGAAAAGCACTTCCTATGTCCTCTGTTAATAAGTACGACGTTGAATATGGGACAACAGTAGGACTTTCACGAAGTAGCATAGGCACTGGAAGTTCATCAGAATGTCGCACTGGAAGTAAATCTGTACCGATCTATACACAAACTTTTTTGTCTGTGTCTGTTTTAATATAACACTGCAATATTTTGGCAAACATAGCAGTCGATGTCAACATGTTCAACTTGTCCCAGCCAACGAATGTATATAAACAAAGTCTACAATTTCTATACCTTTAGGCCAATTATGATGTGTATTATTATGACAGTTTTAAATAATACAATGTCTCTAAGAGGTGATGCCAATACTTACGACATTCTATCTAACCTACTTTATTTTATACAATTAAGGGTTATGAACAAAATAAAACAATGAAATGTGAAGATTATTGTAGCAATTTCTTATTAATGTTCACCACTGCAGAAGAAAAAATCTTGGAGATTATTTGCTCAAAAGTTCACGAATAAATTATTGTTTAACATTAAATATGTCCCCAAATTTGGATTGAAAATAGAAAATCTAACCTTTCAATTTGCAAGCTGAGAACACGAACTAACACGATTACGCTAATAGATCCACTAGTGATTCGATGACGGTTCTGCTTTGCATGGTCTTGAACCAATTGTGTACGGAACAACATTGAGAGGAATATGTGAGCGCAAAAAACAACTGACGAAAATAGAAAAATAGAACGTATGATGACCACATACTTTAAAGTAGGATTTTCGGAAGTTTTGAGCATCTATGTCTTGAACACACACAAGAAAGAGAACGATTACAAAAACTTTTGCCTAATTTTTTTGAAGAATAAAAAAATATATCATAAATTTCAGTTATGATATTGTACTAATTGTTGAGTTTTAAAACTTCATTCAATCGTTCGGGCATCGAATATACAATTTTTATTTTATCGTAGTCCGACGATATTTTACCCCATTCTGTCAGAAGTATTTCTTTGAGTTGGGCCTTACTGGAAATTGTATGATTTCGGATTCGTTTATCTAGATGATCCCAAAGCTGCTCAATCGGATATAAATCGGGGCTTTGTGGAGGTGTTATCAGTATGTGTGGTGTATTGTATACGATCCAATTCTTAACGTCAATCAGTGTGTTTCGGTACAATCTGTGTGTTTTGGATCATTGTCCTGTTAGAAGTAATAATTATAACGAATGTTGAGTTTTTCAGTAGTTTGATTCAAATTTTGTTTCCAAATATTCATGTAAACTGTTTTATTCATTATTTCCTTAAAGAATACCAAATTTCCAACACCAGTTGCTGACATGCATCCCCATACCATTACTCCACCCCCCTCCATGCTTTACTGTTTTCCGAGTATTCTTTGGATTGAGCTCTTGGCCTTTTTTCCGCCACACGAAAGAGCGTCCATCAGACCCAAATATGTTAAATTTCGGTTCGTCCGAGAAAATAACTTTTTCCCAGAACTCATTTGTCTTGTATTTAGAATCATTTGCAAAATTGACGCGCTTCTTTCTGCTTGGTTTGTTAACAAGTGTTTTTTGCGGGCAGTGCGAGCATTGAATCCACACTTATTGATGCACCTACGTACCGTGTCTGCTGAAACTGAATCTTTTAAGTCTGCAGCGATTTTTGGAGCGTTGGTAAATGGATATTTTTTAATAATATATTCAATTTTTCGTTCTTCTCTGATGTTGAGCTTCCTGGGACGGCTTGGTCGCGCTTTATTTTCAATTAAATTTTCTTTTTTTTATAGATTTTATCTCATAAATGATGTGTAATATCAGCTCTGACTAGGGCTACCATGACTTATGCTGTGCAAAAATTTGGAGTTCACACGATCTTTTTTATGGTTTGTTGGAACAAATAAATGAAATATTATTTTCCATTTTTGTAGTATAGGAGTACCATGACTGTAGGGGTACCATGACTTTTGCTGCTCACTGTACTTATTAAGAAGCTTACTTCTTCCTAAACTTTGTCATTATTATAAGTTAAATGTTGTTATTTTATGGATTTAAAGGAACAAAATAAAATAATTCAAACCCTGTCATTAAGATCACATTGAGTTTTTATCTGATGCCAATCTATCGGGTTTAATAATTTACCCATAAAAAAAGCATTTTGGCTGTCAATTTTTATTTTTTTTTATAATTATCCTTTCACTAAAAGATGTTCCGACGATCCTTTGAAATTAATTGTTATATCGCTTTTTGATGTATGTTGCACATCGTCAATTGTTATCAGCATTAATATTACGACATTATGTGGGATTTTCAAAATTTAACTAAGGGTTTTCTGAACTGGAATTCAATAAAATTTGTTAATTTCGAAAAATGAAAGTAATAGTATGTTTATAAGAGGAATATTTGTATTTGGTGATTCGCCAAAGGTCAATATTGAATTCGCAATATATACCATTAAAATTGGCATGCTTATATAAATTTTACTTAATCTTTATATTCATGTTATCAGATAATGCTATTGAAATAAAAGTTTAGAAAGTACCTACAGTGAGTGTAATAAGTATTTTGTTCTTTTTAAACTTATAACAAACATAGGAAAGAATATAAATCCATTTCTTAATAATTCATTCAAAGGAATGTTCAGGCTCATTTCCTATAAAAACCAAACCCAAAATCTTATTTGTTATCAATATAGACAAAAATTCATCTCATCTCGCTTATCACGTTATGTAAGTGTTTGAGCATAGATTCCACGAACTTACGACATGTTTCCTCGTGTATTTTATATCATTCTTGCATTGTTTCAGAAGAAACGTTGTAATATCACCTTAGCCTCTAGATACATCCCTAGATTTTCTATGGGCTTCAAGTCTGGACCCTTGCGAGGTGGGTAAATGTTGTTTTATTATATATAGTCGTTGTCGTGTTGAAACAAATTGTGGTTCATACATAGACCCATTTATTGTTCAATGGAGTGTAAATAAACATGGCAAACCCTGTTTAACTGTTGGTTCAGTATTTTTACTATTCAGTTCTTCATTTGGCTTTCTCCACTCCGTATGCCAAATGTGTAGAATTTACTTTCGTCACTGAACACGACTGGTTCCCAAAATTCCATATCCTTCTTTGGTGATTCTAGGCAAAGGATAGACTTTTCTATTTATATCAGGTGAAAGTTATTAATGGACTGATATTATTTTCTATAAAATCAAACAATGTGTTTTCCATTGTTAAGTACTTTTCTAAGCACACATCTTTTTGCCAGTTTTCTGTTTTAGGCAATATAATTGTTGGATATGAAATTTTTGGGTTCATGTCAATATATTGATAATAAATAAGTCTTACGCGTTGATTCTTATAGGGAATCGAATGAATTACATAAAAATTATCCAATTTATCTTCATTCCCAACGAGGGGTTAGCCTGCGAAAAAGCCTCCGTCATCTGACAATCAAATTTGTAAAATCCAGGTTACAGGTACTTCGCAGGTCTTCGAACACATCTGCCGACATAGTCGCATTCACATCGACACATCTTTTTCATCTCCTGTCATTTCTACAGATTGGATTCATGGATGCTTGTATAATACCTTCCTTTAATTGAATTTTCTGTTCTAGCGATATAATGTCGTTTCGTAAGGTATTGGATAATCTTTGTAATATAAATGCCCTTAAGCAAACAATACTTAATAAATCTTTCAATTTTCTGCAATATCATCAAGGAATTTGCGTTTTTTTTTATTTGGTTATAAATAAATGTAGGATTCAACGGTGTTTTTATATTATTCAGTTCTCCATTTTAATCATTAACCCTTTCAGTGTTTTTGTCGAATATATTCGACATTTAAAATTACTCTCTTCCTTTGCAATTTTTCGGTTATCCTACGTACCGTTACAATTGATGTCTTTGTTTTTGCTGAAAGACAGACAAAACTGTCCGAGGGTTAAAATAAGAATTGTTTTTTTTTTCTAAACTCTGTGCCTTCATATGATTTTAAGTACAACATTTTAGATTTTTATTACGACAAAAAATTTTTGTGACACTGAAAGGGTTAAGACGTTTTGTAAGCTTTTTATTTTCTAGTGTTAATAACCGGTTATAATTTCTCATATTTTTAATTTGTATAGTGCATAATGAAAGTTTTGGCCTACAAGTAAGTAAACAAATCATTAAACCCATAGTAGGGAACAGTTCTGTTGGAGAAACTGGAAATTGAAGTCGGCAAACGCAGCAGTTAATTTATGTATTTTTGGAAATCTATTTTTCTGCTTGGATATCTATTTCTCTGTACTTGATGTTTTCATTTGTCAAAATGTCCATTTTATCACCATTGCCTTTATCTACGAAGATCCCACAATCAGAGGTATATAAGCAGAGTATGCAACATATTCACATTATTTTCTGTTCATAATATCTCATGTATGTACTTATAATTCTTCAATTTGATAGCCAACCCAATTGTAAAAAGTATTGAATTTTGTGTTTGGTAACAATATTTCCTTTTGAGGACCTCTTTTACATTCGATGGAAAAAATGGTCTTCACATATACTAGATAATTCTATCTCAAATATGCCACTCTAAATATGCTTTCTCTTTTTGTCCTTTGGGACACGAACAATTTTAAATTCAAATGGAAACTTTTTTTCACCACAAAGTAGAATACATGAATTTATATGGGTGTTACGGAAATACGTCGTACAAAATTTAACCTTAAATATTCAACTTTGACAGAACGTATACATTTTTATTCCAAAGTAAAGAGAAGGATATTATATATATATATATATATATCGTTAGCTAAAATGCAAAAAGGCGTAACTAACAAAAGCATAATTGTGTAGGAAAAGCAAAAAACTGTTTTGAATGAAAACTATAAACATGTCAAATGAAGATTTTTCTAGGTTCACTTTTAATACAGATGTATACCTAAACAAAACAAAATTGTTTTTCAATTATTTGAAGAGTTATGTTAGATAAGTCTTTTTGTCTTCTGTTTTTGTGAAACACAAAAAGACGTATCTACACTCAATAGGTTTCAACATAATGATAAAATATTTTATATAATTTTAATTACATATAGAAAGAATGACAGTCTGCAGGAAGTAATGACAGCCTGCAGGAAGTATTTTTTTCAGATCCTGTAGATGTTGCCATTTTTTAAATGAAATTGTTATTCTCTGGTCATGTAATTGTGTGGGTGGAACAACTGAGAAATTCTTTCCAATTCTTTGTGGAAGCTGTTTGTAGGGTTCAGTTATATTTGTTTTGACTCCAGTTGGATCATATGCCTTATTACCTAAAATAAAATAATTAAACATATACATTTTTTGTAACAAATGTTATTGATCGTATCCATTACCTGGTCTAATAGAATCATATCGCTTAGGAATAGACTCATAGTTGAGAAAGTAATTATGATTTATATGATGCACGGTCAAAGGTTTAGGGCTTCTTCGGTCAGCTTTCATTTGTTCAACAAATTGGAATGGTAAATTTAATTGTTTATTTTTAATTTTCCTTTCAATCAAAGAATGGCTTGAATCACATTCCATTTGAGTGTGACCAACTACCAAGTACTTATGCTCTATTTTGATATTTTTTTCTACGCACAATGAAAGTAAAGCATTAGATAAAACCACATTTCTATTTTGGTAACAACAACCATCCGAATAGATATTAATGTGGTGAATGTCAGGGGAATGTACAACAACATTTCTTAAATAAGTAACAGTAAATGTTGCAAATATCGATAATACCAGGTTTCCTTCCGTTTCATCCCAAAAATAATTATCGGAATCATGATTTATAATTTTATAAATTGTGAACTTGTAATTTCATTTTATAATAAGCGGAGTTGGCTTTCGATTGTGGTATAAGCTTTACTGCTTGCATATCCATACATATTAGTAGACTCAACCCGGACTGAGCATTTTCTATATCGTTTTCTTTTTCGACTCTCATTTTTCTCTATTTCATTTCTGTGATTTTCAAATTCATCCTGTGAAATATTTTTTGATTTGTATGGCAAACAAATGTCGCATTGATCGTTTCGTGGTCTGAGCATGCCGTAATTACAAGTTTTTATTAACTTCATGAAATTTGGAAAACATACTGCCTCAATATAATTATATTCGTGCTCATTGCATGCCTCTGTATAGATATCATATATTTGTCTTTAAGATTGGAAGTCTACCTGGAAATATTGTTTGGCTGTATATTTCGGACGATAATGTGATTTTGGAACGTCTTCCAACCATTTTCTCAAAAAGTCGTGTCTTTTAATATATAGTTTTCCTCGGTTCGTTTCTCTATTTGCTTTAGTTTTAACTGTCTGTTGCTTAACAGGATTTATTTGAGTGCCATGTAAACCACTAGTATATATACGTAATCTGACCATCTTTTCAAATATGCCTAATGTTGATAAAAACATTTTGGCACACACTTGAATACGATTTTGTTGTGCTTCAGAAAATAGTATTGTGTGTTTGAACGCCTTGAATTTTCCACTGTAGAACGCTGTATTGTTGAGTACTCCATTAGGTTTGTTACATAATGTCTTTGTTGATACCACGTCATCTTCCAGAACAAATAGAAAATTTCCTAACGTATGTCTTCCGAAAAAAAGAAGCAGTGTCGCAATGAGCTTTTGCGAAAAATTTAGAGTTTCAGTGATCTCGGCTTTTTATCACTCATGAGTTTTCCTTTGGACATATACCTTTATATGTTTTACCTTCCATACGATTAATTTTATTTTCGCGTCTTTCATTTTTGACAATTTTAATCGCACTTTTCTCCACGTTCTCCAAATATTTTTGAGACATTTTTTCACAATTTTAATTCGATTTTGGAATTATATGATTAATACTTCAACGTTAGTAATTCTCACGTTGACAGATTTTGCCATGGGATAGAGAGAGAAAACTTAATGTACATAATAGGTATGTGGAATAGAAAGAGGTGTAGAGGTATGATTAAAGAGACTTACGACGAAAGTGTAAAGAGAAAAAAGAAAGGAGTTTGTACATAATATGCAGTCAACGTTCATCAGCTTTGTGGATAGTGGAAAAAGTATGCCAGGCAGGGTGATATTGCATATGACGAATAATAGACTATAATTTTTTAACAAATTTAGTTATTTACAAATTTTAAGTAAAAATTTGAATTTTTTGTTAGTACGTTTTTTTGTATTTATCAAATAGTTACGTCTTTTTGTTTTTTGTTAATAGAAGCTCTTTTTTTGACCGCAGACGTGTAAAACCTTCATAATATACATTAAAAAGACAATTTTCAATTTTTTGTTATTTACGCCTTTTTGCATTTTAGCTAACGATATATATATATATAAATATAAAGGATTTATATTTAAATTAATTCAAATGTGCACATGCACTTGCATTAAAAGAAACCGGTTACTGTATATGTTTGGATATATTCGGTGACCTTCATTCCATCTTCTAATTTTGTTATCCCCATCACAAGCACATCACAAGCCGATTTTTGGTATTTCTAACCAAGACTATATATTTTTCATTACGGATTATGTCAATGTAGTTGTATTTCAAGATAAAATAATTTCTTTAAGGATGATTTCAAAGTTTTTATTGCATTGCATGTTGTTTATATCATTTTTAAATAAAATGTTGGCGTGCAAAAGAGGATGGACGACTTTACAGGGAGAAAATTTGCACTGTTATTCCGAAGAAAATGAAGAAGGACAACAATTGTATTTGGCTTCAGTTTGAGAATTTTATTTTTGCGTTGGCGTTAGTTTTAATTGAAAGTTTGTGGAGATATGTGATTTTAGTGATTATAAAATCTAAATTCAGAAAGCGACAATCCTCTCAAGAAAATAATATTAGCACAAAACTATTACATATAGTCTAGATAAATAGTTGAGTGTTTCATCGATCCGTAGTATGCGCATAGCTAGTATAAATACACCAATTACTTCATTCATAGTATGCTATCAGTAAAATGTTATTGTTGAAATCGAAATTGTCTACCGGCAATGTCATCCCCATGGTTAAATTCGTTAATCAACTGCATTGATGGTAGTTTGGCGAGTAATGCATGGTAATTTGGAGTAATTAATAATTTCGTTGGTCATTTGTCACCAATTGCAGGGATATTATCCTTCTCAGATTCCTCTACACTTGGCTGTAAGAGACAAGGCTATGAAGATCTTCTGTCAGATGTCCTAAAAGGAAAACATGAAAAACATCAAAGTAATTTCAATTTTCGATCTTCAACGAATTAACATATTGAAACTGCCAAAAACACTATGGAATGAAATGCCAATTGAAAAAACATGTGTACAACAATTAAAATATGTTTTTATTTATAAAGCAGGATTTATATCAGCACGATTTACATAAATCTAATTATATATAGGTGTATGTTTTCATACCATGCGAACTAAAACAAATATTTGCGTTTCATTTAAATAATCGCATAAAAAGTTGCGATTTGAATTTGAATTGTCCATTGGTTGAATACTTGTAATTGAAGTTTTTTTTTTCTGATCTACCCTTTTATTGGCAGAGTATATCCTTCGTCGAATTTTTGGGCAAAAATCATATGGAAGTTTGAAGTACTCTCCATTTTGACGAAGATACTCCAAATGTAATTTCAATTCTCGCTCTCGTCCCACAAATTATATGAACGAATCTAAAACATTCCCCGTCATGTATACTACCGTAGTTTTCCACATCAACGAATGTAAAACAATACCCTGCTTCACATGCAGCCATTAAGACCATAATGATAAATATGTAAGTGTCGATAAGTATGTTATAAAAACAGGGTATTTTTTATTTTTTACAATTCAAGTATTGAGAACCTGAGTTTGGGGACCTACGAATTTAGCCCACATACGTTAAATTCGTTAAATAAACATCTAGGGAATATTTTACAGATTTTATTTGTAAGTTCGAATAATAATTGACCTTACAATCTCCAATACCGAACTTCACACAATTGCGGAAAACATTTGCTTTTCCCAAATGTGTATTTACAACATTTTTTATCGCTAGTGCATGAAATATATAGTTCGGTCCTGATTTCAATTGCTTTTTTTAAAGACAATCCAATCAGGTTAAGCAATGCTTTGAAGGCGTTTTACGCACAGACTTTTTAAAGAGACCATCATCCTGGGCTTGTAAAATATGTAGAGAAGTAGAAAAAAGCCATGGTCTTCTCTGGTCTTAAAAAGTCTCATTTTTGATTTAAGGTGTCTTGATTTTTTTAGAATATGTTACTATACAGAAGATTACATCTTCCATATCATCCACATCTTACTTAATTTACAATTTATTTAACGTATTGAGGTAATGCTTTCGTAAAAAAAATGTTCTATGGTAAAGGTGAGTAGTTTTGTATGTTACACTGAATGTTTTGTAACGTTGTAAAATTGGGTAACATACATATATATATATGCAGTAAATGTGTAAGCAATAAATATTTATCAACAAATATATTAAGTTACCTCTTGTTAATAAAAAATTATGACGACTTATGTTCAGATCATACGCCCATGATAATGCATTTTTGAAAATCTCTTAATTTAATTTTTATAAAATATCAATATTAATCTACGGATCAAAACCGGAAATGATTTAGATGACTTCTGCTATGATTTCTAATCCTATACCAAATAAATATAAAAAATTACTTTAATGTTAGATTTCCTGCGTTGATAATGGATGTAATAAAACACAAGAGGATACAACGGAGAATATAAAAAAATCGTCGGAATCCGGATGACAAACGTAATTTTGATCCTTGTACGAAGAATTGGGAATTCAAACTTTTTTAACCCTCTAAATATTTAATGCAATAATGTAAGAGTGGTTATTTTTCCCACTTGATCCGATTCTTATATATGCAAATTTTGATCTGCAAAAAAGTATTACCGAATACCAGCCTTTGTATTTGTGGTAATCTATGGCATCTTTTTTTGGCTGAATTTCTGCATTGCAGCCATCTACTGCTCCAAAACATTGCGCAAACCAAGATGTTGGAACATATCGATTATTGCAAAAATCTACGACAATTTCCCCAACGATACTGTTTCCTACACCAATAAACTCCCTCTATCATATTTTTTGGGAATTTCCCAAAAAAAAAAAAAAATTGGAAGGTATAGTCTCAGCTTCGATTATATTAGCTGTTATGAGTTCGCATGTACTCAAAATACAAAATAACTGCACTTATTACACAATATTATGAAATTTGCTTCCGCTATTTCGGATAGTCCCTATATAACGGTACCTCCCCCCACCCTAATGTTGGGTTTTTTGAGATTTTGTGCGCGTTTTTCAACAAAATTACCTGTAATTTTTTATACCCTCCACCATAGTATGGAGGGTATATTAATTTTGTGATTCCGTTTGTAACTCATCGAAATATTCATTTCCGACCCTATAAAGTATATATATTCTTGATCAGGGTAAAATTCTAAGACGATATAGCCATGTCTGTCCGTCTGTTGTAATCACTCTGAAGGAATTGAGATAGGGTGCTGAAATGTTGTATAAGTTTAACTTTTGTCTGCAGGCAGGTCAAGTTCCAAGATGGAATATGTCGATGCACGTTTAGGCATTGCTCCCATATAAGAGTACCCCCAATTTTCGGTATTTTGGGGTTCTGAAGCGCATTTTTCAACCGAATACGCTAACATTTGGTACATTGGGTTCTTATTGGGTATTAAATGTCTCCACAAAAAATATAAATATAGGTCCACTTTTTCTGGTAGCCCCCATATAACGGTTCCTCCTAATTTTCAGTATTTTGGGGGCTTTGATCGTATTTCTCCACCGCATGGGCCGTAGATTAGAATTTTGAGTTCTTAATAGGCACCAAATCTCGCCACAAAAAATTATAAATATAGGTAAATTTTTTCGGATATCCCCATATAAGGGTACCCCCCAAAGAAACATGGGGTCTAGGACCAATATTTAGAACCATAATCGAAGTTCAGGAGTTTTATATTTTTCGTCAGAAAATAAAATTTTGAATATATTGGAGAAACTATGAGAACGAAAGAATAACATTTAAAAAAAAAAAAATAATAGGAAAAAAACATTTCATTCAAACTCGTTTACATGGGTAGGTCAGGCGTAGTAGAAGAATTAGGCTTCATATGGCATTTATTTCAAGAAATAAAATGATTGCGATCATTTTCAATAAAAATTATATTGGGATACGCTATTCCCCAAAATTAGGAATACACTTTGATTTCTTTTTTTCAAATAAGAAATATTTTTTTAATAGATTTATTTCGGACAGAATCTATATAATATTTAAGAAGTTATTATAATTTTCCGATTTTGCCTAAAGCTCAAAAAAGGTATTGCTGTTTTCATCTTTTTATTCTTTTAGTAAACTAACTTGGGCTCTTAATATATGTATAATATATAAAATTTGGCTCTTAATATATGTATAATACGATAATAACCAGTAAGGAAAGTAGTAAAGTCGGACGGGGCCGACTATATGATACCCTTCACCACTATCTTCACCAGAACAATTAACATGAAATTGGATGAACTAAAATATGTGATATTTATGTGAATCAAAATATATCAATCTATTTGCATGTCATTTGTTTCTTACAATGGGACAAATGTTGGGCCGTTGGGCTATGTCTGTACTTCTAGAAAACCCAACTACGTTATTCTATGCTCAATTTTGTGCGTTGTGCAAAATTTCATGTCAATTTGACAAACACCATTTGCACCGTTTACTTAAAATCGGACGAAAATATATGTGGAATTTATATCCAAATATGAACCGATTTCAACAAAACTTGTCACAGGTTGGGTTATACTAATTTCAGTACGTTTTGTTCCTATCAACCATATATTGGTTCCTTGGTTCGTCAATTACTTAAAATCAATCGATCTATGCAATATTAGAACTTTGGTACATTATTTACATTAAATCTGACGGAAATATATATATCTTAATCTGAACCGATTTTCACGAAACTCAGCACACATCATTCCAGGCTCAATCCTGTATGCTATACCAAATTTCGTCCAAATCGAAAGATTTATAGGAACTTTGGTGAATCTTTAACATAAAATCGGACGAAACTATATATGGAAGCTATTAATTAATCTGGACCGATTTTTACGAAACTTGGCATAAAGCACTCTAGGCTCAATTAAGTACGTTATGCCAAATTTGGTGCAAATCGAAAGATATATAGGGACTTTAGTGCATCATTTACATAAAATCGGACGAAACTATATATGGGAGCTATATCTAAATCTGAACGGATTTTCACGAAACTTGGTAGACACCACTCTAGGCTCAATTCAGTATGTTATGCCAAATTTCGTGCAAATCGAAATATATATAGGGACTTTGGTGCACCATTTACATAATATCGGACGAAACTATATATGTGAGCTATATCTAAATCTGAACGGATTTTGACGAAACTTGGTAGACATCACTCTAGGCTCAATTCAGTATATTATGCCAAATTTCGTGCAAATCGAAAGATATATAGGGACTTTGGTGCACCATTTACATAAAATCGGACGAAACTATATATGGGAGCTATATCTAAATCTGGACCGATTTTCACGAAACTTGGCAGACATCACTCTAAACTCAATACAGTATGTCATGCCAAATTTCGTGCAAATCGAAAGATATTTAGGGACTTTGGTGCACCATTTACATAAAATCGGACGAAAATATATATGGGAGCTATATCTAAATCTTGACCGATTTTCACGAAACTTGGCAGACATCACTCTAGGCTCAATTCAATACGTTATGCCAAGTTTCGTGCAAATCGAAAGATATATAGGGACTTTGGTGCACCATTTACATAAAATCGGACGAAAATATATATGAGAGCTATATCTAAATCTGGACCGATTTTCACGAAACTTGGCAGACATCACTCTAGGCTCAATTCAATACGTTATGTCAAATTTCGTGCAAATCGAAAGATATATAGGGACTTTGGTGCACCATTTACATGAAATCGGACGAAAATATATATGGGAGCTATATCTAAATCTGAACCGATTTTTCCCAATTTCAATAGGGTTCGTCCTTGGGCCCAATAAGTGAACTGTGCCAAATTTCATCCAAATCGGATCATAAATGCGACCTGTACTTTGTTCACAAAAATACATGGACGGACGGACGGACATGCGTAAATCGACTCAGAAAGTGATTCTATGCATATTCTTAAAAGGAACTATGGGTCTATCTCGATTCCTTTTGCCTGTTACAAACATATGCACAAAGACATAATACCCTGTACCACAGTGTGGTGAAGGGTATAATTACGTACATAAGATCCCCATACACAACAGGCTTGCAGGATTTAAATGTTAAACCCTTTTTTTTTAATATTATAGTGCTTGCCGTAGGTAACTGCTTTAGTTAGTAATTATTAACTAAATATTCCACTGCTCTAGTATTTTATTGAACTTTCTACATCATTTTCCTATTAATCATTATCTGCACAATTAATAAATTTTACGCCCTGCTGCTAACAATAAAAAGAGAAACTTAAAAATGCAAACATAAACACAATTCCCATTTTTCACGTTCCTCTTTATCCGTTTTATTCGGTTTTGTTTTTCACTGAAATTTCGTTTTTCTTCGCTGTCCATTGTGTATCAGTCAGCTAGCCAGACAGACAAGCAAGTAGGCTCTGCTGCTGATGTCGTCGTTGATTTTACAAATTATCGCAACAACAACAATTAGTGTAGTTCGTAGAAAAAAGAAATCATGTGAAAAGAGAATATAACTCTTGTCGTTGTCGGCTTGTTGTTCGGTTTTAATCGTTTCCTTTTTGGTAGACGAACGAACCAACGAACGCATCATCAACAACATCATGGTCGTTGTTGTTCAACTGGCGTCGTCGTGGCATTTATTTCATGATAACAAAAAGAGAGAAAAAGACAACAACAACAGAATGGTTCTGATTTTCTTATGAAGGAGAGAAGCTAGAAAAATTACAAATTTCTTTAATGTGTTTAAACTTTATTACTATTGAGGCGACATTTCCTTCTTACAATGGAAAATGACATTTAGTGCTAACCAATTATTCATTGCTAATTCCGTTCGTTTATCCATTCATCTTCCAACTCATCTCTCTCCCACGGCCTGTGTATAATAATGAACTCTCACAATTTCGTGTTTACGTGTCGAGTAGAGTCAGTCTGTCAATTAGTAACAAAACAACAAAATATGACGCATTTCGCAATTATCATTTTTTGCCCTCTCTGTTGAACTTTCTCTTCCTAACTTTCGTTCTAAAAATAAACCGAAAAGCACACAAAAACAAATATGGCTGCCTTTTGAAACGGAAATTGTTGTTATTGTTTTGCCTTGCCGTTAAAGTGGTCAGTCAGTGAACATGTTATTGTTCATGGTGGGTTTTTATTTCATTTCCCGTATTTCGCTTTCCTCCCCCTTTATGACAGGGCGACTGGTTGACGTCATCACATTAGTTACAATAACAAGAACACAATGGAACATTATTCCATACACAAATTATAAATATATACATACATATGTATATACAACAATAAATTTTATTTTATATTTGTTTTTGCCATATTTTTTTGTGCCTGCATCCCCTGTTAAATATTTATGTATACCATATATCGTAAGTACATACATACATTCACTTACATATATGTTGTAAGTATGGCCATATGAACGTTTCAATGACTCGCTTGTCTATTTGCATTCTGCATCAGCGAGCAGAGTGCATCATGAATTTCGAAAAACAAACTGTAAATGACCAGCAAAACAGCGGTCTGTCTCTTCGTCAGCCACTCAGTTCAGTTCTATTATTTAGATTTCGTCCATGACTGACTGTTTGTTGGGGTTAGTGTTCTCGATTTGCATGTTGATGATGATGATGGTGATTATGTACAAATATGTGCATATGTCTACATACATATATCTGTGCATTGGTGTGCGTGCATGTGGGCAGAATGTCAGTTATCTTTTGTTCGTGAAGAAGCATAAACTTTTGTATCGTCACCGATGTTTATGTACCAAAATAAAAATGAAAAAAAACATTGGCCAATTCTTGTCAAACCACATTCTTCAAAAGGAGATCGTTGTGATTGGAAATAGTTTAGACGATTTTTGAATTAATCAATAATTCTCGCAAATAATTTTGGATGCTATAGCAAGATTACCAAACCAAGATTTAATAGACATATGGTCTGTTCCCGTACTGCAAGAATCTACTACATGTTGCTATTATCTTCTATATCATTGAGGAAAATACTATATATACTAATTACATAACTAATTCACTTAATCATACAATAATGATTAGTTGAAATGTTATAAAGATAAAGTTTTGTATTCGATTTTGTTTATTGAACTGGCTAAATTTTTAATCCTAATAATGTGTTCTAATAATTAGGACCATGGTCATCTGAATAAATAACCTATAACTTTTTCAAAAATAAACTTATAGTGAATGTTTTTTTTCAGAAATAAATAGCTAATTTGTTCACTTAAAAAAATATATGAACACAATATATACATATATATATATATTACATCATTTAAGTCCCGTATACTAAAAAATTGTACAAAGTTTTGAACAAAAATTAAATAAATAACTAATAATAATTCAAGAAGAAATATATATATAATAACCACTGAAGAGGACATTCGGAAAATCCGTTCTGTTGGTCTATGGTACAAAAACGGTGTTCCGTTGTTCCCAAACCTCTAGAGGTCGTACACCGCTTATAAGTTATGCGGACCCACGTCTAATGATAAGGGAAATGTAATTTGATAAGTTTAAACACCTAAATATGCTTCGTAAGTACTCGTCAAACCTGTTAGTAATTGAACGGCGTGAAGAGCCCTACCCGACATTAGATATAGCAGCATTAAAAAAAAATACTAAAAACCTGTATTATGGAAAAAACTGCAAAATAAGGGTAAAGACTTTTCAACCAAAAGTTGAACTGTGGTCGACTGAAAACGTGTGATCGGATCCGACGAATCCAAATACAACCGTTTTCAATCCGACGATAAGCATTATTGGCGATGAAAATTAATTCAAAGGCCCTATGTGAAGCACGGTTGAGGAATTGCCGTGGTATACGTAGGCGTTAACTTGTGGGTCCTGGGCCGATGTTAAAAAAATTGACAATATAATAATGAAAGAAGTGTATTTAGATCATTGTAGAGTCATATCAGTCAGTTTAGGTCCCCCTATTCTGTAGAAGAAGTTGTTATGTGCAGGACAGTGATCAAAGATATACGTCAAAATTCGTGAGAGAATATCTTCGTGAGGAAAATTTTGAATTAACACAGTGGTCAGCAAAATGTTTCGAAATCAATCCGAACGATAATTTGGGGTCAATCGCAAAGAGAGAGGTGGATCAGTACCAATACGCCCCTTATAATTTAGACGAGCTTTTGCAGTGGTTCTGAGGTGATTGGAAGAATAATTCCAATGAAATTGTACTAAAAATGGTTGAAAACATGCCAAATTTTATAAATAGGGCGTGAGGAGTGTTTCTGTGTAGTTTGAAGTTCATCCGAAAGATGGCACAATATTTACTATTTGTGTGTTTTTGTACCGCAACTCAAGAACTATTGCACCGATTTTTACCACACTTTATGTATATGCTCTATGGGCGCGATGAGTGTTTCTGTTTAATTTTAAGTTCGTCCGACAGATGGCGTGATATATAGCTTCTTTGTGTTTTGCCCGATTAGAGATTGGGTGCTTAACCGACGTGTGCCGACGTTCAGCATTTCGACATCGATTCATACGTAACATGTTTTCGTGAAAAGCGCGTGGGAGTCAGTTGAAAAAAGTGTAATTTATAAGTTAGTAAGTAAAATTAACTTAAATTAATTTACAAAAATATTGTAAGCTGATATGATGGGAACGGTTTGAATCCAGTTTTTTTCAGTTATCTGTAATTGAAGTGGGAAGGATTTTATGAATGAAAATTTTGAGAAAAAACTTATATTTAAGGAATGGCTCGACCTATTTGCAATGGTGGACAATGTGGGACATATACCATAATGTGATACTATACCGACAATTTACAGAGAAGGTTTTTCCCCTACATGAAATACCGAATTAAAGGCAATTTATAGGGCATTTGTTACTACTTTCAAAGTACATAAAATTTGACTATGCCAAAATATGGACCGAAGATAAAGAGTTTTAAAAACGCCAAATAATGGTGAGCCAATTTGCCTACGTTATAAAAACAACACATGGCATATATATATATTGAACGTCTTCTAAATAGGAAACGAAACCAGTTTTATTTGTGATAAAATGTCAATACATATACATACGTTGTTATGTCCATGAAAAATATTCAATATTCGCTCCATAAGATTACAAATACCTCTACAATTTAGCTAGATATGGAATGTATTATTGAAAGTTTTCTTATATTTGCGAAGTATATATATATATAAATTTTAATCCTACATGGAGACGATTGCGCATTAGATGCTCTAGGTGTCTAATTTATATGTGTCTTAATTGTTCCTCAATTATATTTTTAGTTTCAATAACATTTTCTTACGGTTGTTTTTAATTGCAGTGGGTAGAATTGAGAAAAACATAAAAAAGTCAGAGATTGGAGTAATCAAGTGTTGTGTTACTTACACCTTTTATAACTCAAGAACGTCTGCAAAAACTTGGATAATTCAAAGGACTTATGTATCGTATGTGATCAAAATAGGAAACTAATTACGCCATAAATACTAAATTATCTTTTGAGATAAGAGTAGTTAGATCAAAACTTGACATTCTCCTGAAAAATGTTTGATGGAATAACTTTGATCAATTGATAAACTGAAATACCACACATACTGATATAATTTAATATTTAATAATAACAGTATTGCTTAATATACTGGAGTATCAGTAAATGAAGGTTTACCGGCATGAGGAAAATATTATGTATTTTTCGACTGTGGAAATTTTACGTACATTGTTTGGTAAATAGTTTCTGAAATATATTTTCCATGAATTCGTTAATTTTTACCAACCCTATATTGATGCAAGGCAAAACAACGGCAAACGTTGTTTTGCCTTATATATTAGCATAAAATTCTGTCGGCCATGTCCGTATGTCTCTTGTAATCACTCTAGGCTCTAAAGTTTTGCATAGAGTCGCCATTTGTCTGCAGGCAGTTCAAGTTCGAAGATGGACTATTTCAGTATTTTTCAACCAAATTCTTGAAAATTTCGTTTTTTGTAGTCGTATATGGCAATAAATCTCCCTGCCACAAATTATTAATATTCACCCCTTTTAGGGGTAATCCCCATATAACCTCATTTTTATATTAGAATAGTTTTCTGATTTGTTTCGCGTTTTGGGTTGGGTTCTAAGATTTTGTTGTAATCATTCTTCCTTCGGAGGATATCGAGATAACAGGTCTAGTCCCCATACAATGATACATACCTATTTTCGGTGTTTTAAATATTTTACGTAAAGAAAGTTATTGTGCAAAAATTTTTGTTTGGAAATTAAGCTATATCAGTACACAATTGGGAATAACACCTCACATAGTGAAAGCTTCAAATGTTCCGGTGTTGTTCCATCCTACCATGCGTCGACAATAGGGGTTTTGGGGTTTTTAGGAAAAATATCCATAAAAATTTCTGAAATTTGTATTTCATGTACATCGGCAGGCATTTAGGCGTCTCCCCCATATAATGGTTATTCCTGAAGAAAATAATTGAGATACATAACTAAAATGTTGGGTTCGAAATTGACATACACAGGTCATTAATTAGTCATTTCCCCATATAAATTAAGCCAAAATATTCGCTAATTCCTACACTATGTAAACAATATTGGACCCCCTTTAGGCGCAGCCTCATATAACTTTGCAATCTAAATTGCGGTAGTTTGAGGATCTTATACCATACCATGCGTTATCAGTAGACCTCGGATTTTGCATATTTTTTAATAATGAAGATATCGAAATTCTGACTGGACACAAGTTCGTTTTAAAGGTTTTAGAATTATATGAAGGGTTCATATTTTTTAATTTTTTGCATATTTGCATATTATAATTCATATGCACGAGATATCCAAAAAATATGCAAAACATATTCCACATCATTAAAAAATGATTTTTCATTGTCAATTTTTTAACTTTATTAAATTTTTTACAATAGACCTCGAATTCGTGTACTTTCTTTATTTTTAACCGATAAAAATCCAATTCTGTATGTATACGTTTCATGGTTCAATGTTTAGATATTAGGGTCATTTTGAAAAATTTGCCAAATATATGTATAAAATATGCAAAAATATACCCATTATACTATGCATATAATATATATACAGTATTTTTCGGTTAATTGACCCTACGGATAATTGGTTTCCCCGCTTAATTGAAACATGATGGGACAAAAAAATATTGCATACGAAAATACATGTAAATTTCCTCGGATAGTTAAACCCTGTTAATTGATTTTCCCGTTTAATTGGTTCAAAATGCATGTCATCAAAAATAAATCTCCTCTTATTTTTACTTGTTAATTGCATTATTATTGAAAAACAATCTGGTATTTTCATAGACCCATGGTTCCTTTTGAGAATTTGCAAAGAATCTTTTTCTTAGTCGAGTTATGCATGTCCGTCCGTCTGTTGAAGTTAAATTGTAAACAAATTTCAGGATGCATTTATAATCCGATTTAGATGCAATTTGGACACAACATTTTTTCGGTCCAAGGACAAACCCTATTAAAATTAAAAAAAACATTTTCGTCCAATTTCATCTAAATGGTCTCTATATATTTTTCGATTTTTACAAAATTTGGCATATAATACTGAATTTTGGCTAGGATCGGTTCAGATTTAAATATGACTCCCATATATATTTTCGTCCGATTAATTGAACCATATGATGGGTTAAAAAATATTGCATACGAAACACATGTAAATTTCCTCGGATAATTAATCCCTGTTAATTGTTTTTCCCGTTTAATTGGTTGAAAAATCGTGTCATCAAAAATAAATTTCCTCTTAATTTTCACCGGTTAATTGCATTATTATTGGAAAATAATCAGGCAATTTTAAGGACCCATGGTTCCTTTTAAGAATATGGATAGAATCACTTCCTGAGTCAATTTATGCATGTCCGTCCGTCTGTTGATGTTAAATTGTAAACAAAGTACAGGTCGCATTTATAATCCGATTTAGATGAAATTTGGTACACCAAATGTATTCGGCCCAAGGACGAACCCTATTGAAATTGAGAAAAATAGGTTCAAATTTAGATATAGCTCCTATTTTCCGATTTTAGGTAAATTCCAATTTGAAATTTAGCATAGGTTGTAGAATGGCATATGTATGGATTGATGTTAGTCAGTTCACATAAATAATATAAAATAAAGATCACATATTTAAGTTCATTCAATTTCATGTCAATGTTCCTTCTAAGACCGACGTCCGTTAGGATACATATGTAGAACACATCAAATTGGTGAAGGGTATCATATAGTCACCCAGTCCGAGTCTATTACTTTTCTTACTCATTTCACATACATATTTGACATCATTAATGAATAACACCAGGGTACATCTCTACTAATTGAAAACATGTTTATTGGTAAGGAAAAACCGCGAGAAAGCGTAAGTGTGATTTCTGTAATTGAACGAACAGTTTAATTAAGCGGGTATCGGATAATTGGTTCCTCGGTTAATTGAACAAAAAATTGTGCAAATTTTGTTGTGCAATTAACCGAAAAATTCTGTATATAGCTTCCATATATATTTTCTTCCGTTTTTATGTAAGTTATGTGTGAAAGACACAAAGTTTGTCCAATTGACACTCAATTTTGTACCATGTTAATAGAAGCTCCTTTTTTTGGCCGCAGACGTGTAAAACTTTGTCATGCAGTTTATTGACATTCACAATATTCATTCAAAAAGTCAATTTTCAATTTTTTGTTAGTTACGCCTTTTTGCATTTTAGCTGACGATATGTAGAATACATCAAAGTGGTGAAGGGTATCATATAGTCGGCCCAGTCCGACTTTATTACCTTCCTATCTGTTTTTACATACATATTTGACATCACTTATGAAAAACGTAAAACTGTAATTGAACCAACAGTTCAATTAAGTGGGTATCGGATAATTGGTTCCTCGGTTAAATGGACAAAAAATTGTGCAAATTTTGATGTGCAATTAACCGTAAAAATTCTGTATATATACACATATATGTATATATATATGCATTTATTCTATTTTAGTAACTTATTTGTGGAATTCGTTCAATAAAAAATTCTAAAGAAATTTAACACATTTGGTCGACTTTATTTTACAATATAATTCAATAAAAAATAAATATAAAGCAATTTTAGAGCTTGTGGTCGATTTTTTTCATTACAGGTTATAATTTATAATCCTTTTCTAAATAAAATGTTTATTTATGAACCAAGTGGGAATTCCAAATTTAAAATAATTTTCTGGAAAAACCATACTAGTTGTTATTACCTTACACATGTCTTTACAGGTAGTTTAAAAAATTACCATGTGTATTAGAAAACAGATAGTTTTATAGATTTTGCTAATTATTATTGTTGAACCACTATTTGTGACAAAAATGTAAGGTTTAAACGGTGGCTTCATAGAATATGAATAAATTTATGAAATATATATTTTTCCTGTCAGAAAAAATTCCAGCTACAGCAGCATCTAAATACATCAATTCATCGAAATTTAAAAGCATTCAGTTCTCAATCCAACCATTTGGAGGAATCAAACAATGATGTAAGCCACGATGATGGATCCATAGATTTTCAAATGCAATTGTGTGCGGCTCTGGTTGCAGCTAATATACCATTGAATGTGTTAAGTAACAACAAATTAAGAGAATTCATCACAAAATATACCGGCCGATCAGTTCCCGACGAAAGCATACTTAGGAAAAACTACTTGGATAAATGTTATGAACATACAATTCAACAAATTCGGAACAGCATAATAGATGAATGCGTTTGGATATTAGTGGACAAGTAAGGGAAAAAGCACATGCTTTAAATTTACTGGCTGACAATGTAAGGACATTTTTCCCTGTCGCAAATGACTTCATATCTTCTGTCAAAAAATTTTTCATGAAGGCTCCACTTCGAGTTCAAAGGTATAAGCAATTAATGGATAAGGAATTACCACTAGAGCAGACAACTTCGAAGAAATTCAAGAAATTCTATTTGAATATGTATTAATGTTCTCTTAAATATTTAAAATTTCTAGGTCCTTGAAACGTTAAACCCTGAAGAAGTTGAATCCATTAAAATAGCAAAAGAACAGCTAAATAATCCGAAATTACATCCTGATTTTATATATAAAAACTAATTTTGGAAGACTTGCAGAAATTATAACATCGTTAGAAGCAAAAGCCTGGCCCTGGCTAAATCAATGGAATTATTTAATGAAGCGGAGAACATCATTGGTAGAATATATGGAGACATTGGAACGGTTTTAAAATATAAACTCGAAGCTATTAAAAGTCGGAATCCAGACTTTGATAAAGCCAATAATATTTTAAATCTTAGCGCTGAAGATATTTGTGCAGTCGATCCTGTGTCGACTGAAAACATTACCAAATATAAATTTGCACCACTAACATCATGTGATGTTGAAAGAAGTTTTTCTGTGTACAAAATTGTATTTGGCGAAAAACGACAAAGCTTTACAATGCATAATTTAAAAAAGTCTTGGTTATACAGTCGCCGTTTTATGGCAAAAATCGGAAAACCCGGTTAATAAAAAATCAGTTGGCGCCGGGTTCATTTAATCCGCTTTTATGCAACACGTAAAAATGTACACATTTTTCCAACCAAATGTATTGTTTGTTTACAAAATTTAATTGGTTACGCCAGCTTGGTGGTCTGTTTATTTTTCACTGCACTTTTACATATTAATGTCCTTAAGGAGTATAAATGGGTACTGTATTAATCGTTATTAATGCATTCTGCAAAAACATACGACATTGTAATAATTATTCTTTTAAAAATCTAATCGCGGGGTCGACATTTTTTTTAACTTCTACTCTAATCGTTTTCTACCGTTTGTTGTGTATAAGACAACTAATGAAAATATCTGAGAAATAATTAACTTTGTTCGTTATATGTGTAGTTGCTTATTACTGTTGTTCTTTATATCCGGTTTTACTGTGGAAATCTGCGTTTTCTCTTTCTTGTACATATGCATCATTTAAAAAGAATAAAAATCGTTTAAAACCGCTGTTATTAATTTTTCCTCAGAAACAGGGCAAATTGCCTATAGTGCAGTCTGACTATTCAAAACAAAATTGATATTTTGAAAAAAAAAAATGAATGCAGGGTTCTCCAGAAGCGATTTGTGCAATCCATTCAATTGTAGTCCATCCACAATTACAAGACTTATCCAAAATAGGATGTCTTTACCAATATTGCGCAACAAAACAAGAATATGTGTAAGAAGAGAATGAGAGTTGGTGCCAGTAAAAAAGTAGAGAACGCCCTACTATTGTGGTTCAGAGAAATGAGGTGCAAGCAAGCAACTTTAACAGGTCCTTTGCTGTTGGAAAAAGCAAAGTTTTTTGCCAATAAACTTAACGCCAACTTTGAACCAAAAACGGTGGAATCAGAGAGAAAACATCCATTTTAAAAAATTACATGGTGAACAAAGTTCCGCCAATAGTTCTTCTGCAAATGAATGGCTGACCAACATATTAGCGGCTTAACTTCGTGAGTATTCGGAGAATGCAATACATAATGCTGACGAGTCAGCCCTTCTCTATAAAGCAGTACCATCTGGAACTCTTGCAAATAAATCTGATATTCTTTTTGGAAGAAAACTTCATTTGAATAGACTTACACTACTCTTTTTGGGAAATTCTACTGGCAGGCACAAACAGATTTATTGCATAGGAAACTCGCAGAACCCACTCTGTTTTAAAAAAAATCTACTTCACTTCCCGTAAAATATTTTGCCAACTCTAAAGCATGGATGACTACTGCTATATGGACCAATATAATGAAAGATCTCGATACTGACTTTAAAGAAATCGGAAAGAAAATTTTACTTACAATGCAGCATGCATTGAGAATAATTTGGATAATATACAAATAGTTTTTCTTCCGGCCAATACGACTTCTTTGATTCAGCCATTGGACCAAGGAATCGTTCGATCGTTCAAAACTCAATACCAAACGAATATATTATCAAAACAGCTTCTACATCTAGAATGCGGATTTTCCTTACAGGAGTATTCAAAAAAGGTAGATATCTTAAGAGCTCTGACGATGATACAAACAGCTTGGTCGAATGTGACTGCCGAAACAATTCGAAACTGCTTTCTGGAGTTATTCCTGGAAACGCAGACTGTTTCCTTGAAGAGAGCCCAGCGTCGGCATTTCCTGAGGCTTTAAGCGGTGAAATTGAAAATCTTATTGACATTGATAAACATGTAGATTGTTACGGAGTATTGACTGACGAAGAAATCATAGAACGAAGAAATCATAGAACATACGGCTAATAATGAAAATAAAGAAAAAGATGATGATATTTTTAACAAACCTAGTTCGAAAGAGGCATTAAAAGCTATTTACGTAATCAAATCATTTTTTGAAGACAACAGTGACGCTTTAACTAAAATAAACGATCTCGAAAAAATAAATGTCAAAAACACATTTAAAACAATTCACCCAAAGAAAAATAGATCACTATTTTAATTCAAGCTCTTTAATATAATTAATTTTGTACTTTTTATTTATATAAATATGTGAACACAAACTATTGTTATTAACTCAAGTTTCTTAATTTTCTTTTTACTCTTTATAATGGATATTTAATTTTTAAATATGTTAATTTAACTACCTAATAAAGTGAATTGAATTATATATAATTTAAGCGCAAGGAGTTTCACTTATCCGAATTCCGTGTAATTGAAAATCCCGCATAAGGGAAAAAATTACTGAAATTACTTAACCGAATTCGACTGTTATTGTAATGCGAACTGTACTAATTAATATGTTTTTATTTATTATCATATTTTATTTATTAAATTAACGTATGTATACAAAATTTAATGAAATACACAAAATATCAACGATAAATCGACTTTTTCCATTTTAATCATTGCATATGTGGCACATTTTTGCATATCGACCGTGCATATTTTTGCATATTGACCTAGAATACCGTGCATATTTTTCATATGTTTTGCATATTTTTGACATGACTCCAAATATCGATCAATTAAGGCATGAAACGCCTAAATACAAAATCTGAGTCCAATCGGATACGGCATAAAAATATGCAAAAATCCGAGGTCTAGTTATCAGTATCAGTCCACGTTTTGGGGTTTTCAGATTTTAGGAAAAATTCCCATTACAAATGGCTGAAATTTGTATTTGGTGTTCGAAATAATAGGTTTAAATAGGTTTATAAAATTACCGTTATAGGTCCACTTTTTGGTATGTTCCCTATATTTTCATTGCAAGTACCTGTGGTAGTGGGTATCCAAAGTTCCGCCCGGGCGAACTTAACGCTTTGTTCATTTGATTCTTTTAAATAAGTACTTTTACATATACGATTTTAAATCGACTCAATTAACGAAATCCAGAAGTACACAATAATTGTTTACACATACCTTGAATCATGATCTAAATGCCGATCAAAGTACTAAAGTTGCAAAAAATACTAAAAGTTGCAACTGTAACAAAGTTCTTTGTATAATTATAGATTTTTCTACTTATAATAACTTTGTTGAATAATAAAGATTATATTCTTCATTATAAAATTGAGTTCATAGTATTAAAGCAGTTTTAAAAACAACATATATCATCAGATTTCTTTATTATTCATTTTATGGGGTTAACCGATATGTTCACTGAGCGGCTGAAATGATTTTGTCTCTTTCAGATGATTTCCATTTAAGAGAAAAACGAAAATATGTACTTGAGGAAATAAAAAAAAAATTAAAAATATCAAATTCGAATAAAAATTTGAGTTAAAATCGTATTTTTTATTTTAAAATTCGTGGTAACAATTTGTTCTTTTTGAAAACAAGTGAAAGTGTGTATATATGCAAACAAATACCAGCTGACAGCTATTTGAAATGATCTCGAAACCAAAGTAAATAACCTTAATTAATATCAGGATTTCGTAAATCCACATAATATAAAGTGCGTATGTAAATTCGCTATTAATCAGTATTTTTTGTTTACGGCAGCACACATCTGTGGTATTGAATATATACGACTCTTCATTTGCTCATATATATACTATTCCTCGCATGTTTGAGGTTATTGTCAAACTGAAACACCCAAACAAGCGGTATATTTTCTTCAGCGAAGAGAACCATGGCGTTTTCAACATATTATTGGAAACAATTCGATCCATTACTTCATAAATCTCGTAAATATATCAAACTCCGTACAAACAGCCCACTATCATATTTTACTTCCTCACTGTAATTTTTTTCGTATCTAAGCGCTTAATATAAAATTTTAACTGGTCCGAGAACAAACTATTTCTCAAATATAAATAGCTTTCTTGCCGGAAACTATTCCGGGCATGTAGACCTGCTCGCCCACGCTCTGTACTTGAGGGTATATCCAACGATAATCCTGTCACCAATTGCGTTGAGCTCTTAAATGTGTACTTTTTTACTGCTATGGCAATTGGATAAACTGTAGCTACTGATATAGTTGCAAAAAACAATTTTTAATTCGGAAAACACTGATTTATTTATGGAATATTTCTTCGAAATAATACTTTGTGACGAATTAATTTTTGGCAGTAAGTCAAAATGGAAAACAAAAACATCTTATTGTGATTAAAGCCTTTCAAAAATTATTTATTAGAATCGATGTTTTATGTTTATTTTCGAAAAAAGTTTATCCGGCAAATATAATCTGTGCAATTTCAGTTGCTTTAGTTTTGGCCACCAGTGTATATGACATGCAGTAAGCAAAATTCCTATTCGTGCACCCACTAAAAATAAGCATTTGAGAAATTGATAATGGCAACCCTTCTTAAGGGGACCCCCCCCCCATTCTTGGTGTCAAAATTTTTTTTGATTTAATTCGAATCTACTCTAATTCTAGAATGTTCCTACAAAATTTCAAGTAAAAATCTCAAGAACTCTTGAAGATATAGCCGATTTATTGTGTTAGCATCAAGTGACGGCTAAAGGGCTTCTCAAACTTTAAACGCGTTTTTCTCAAAACGAATGGCGGGCACGATAACTCAAAAACTAGTAATCCAATCGGTTTCAAATTTTGACACGTTTCTCTGGGAGTGTGTAGCTCTCGTATGAACTAGGATAAAGCCAATCGGTGAAGATCTTCCTTATTTTTTAACTTAGTTTGTGGTAAAAAATAGGCGATTTTCCATAAAAATTTTTTCAAAGTTCCGCCATTTTGTTAATTGTTGTGCGAAGTCAATAATCCTAGTTCATACGAGAGCCAGACATGTCCTCTTTCTAACACAGTTGGAATTTTCGGATTCCGATGTTCCAGTGAGGAGTTATCATGCCCGCCATCGAAAATAAGGACTTTTCTTTGAACCCAAAAAAACAACAACAAAACAACAACAAAAAATTTTGGTAAATTATTTTTCTTCCTTTTTAAATCTTCAAATATATATGTGCCAAGTTACAAACCTTAACAAGACTTGGTATTCATTTACCAGCCCATTTAAAATCTTAAAAATAAAAAATCGAGAATGGGGGGGGGGGGGGGGTGGTTCCCTTAATGTGAAATTCATATATCAATTTCAAATAAAATGGAAAATAAATTCCATAAAATGTTACGCATGGCGATTGGCAAATTTTCAACAAATTCACATTGTTCTGAAGATTTAACTAAAAATTTTGCAATTTATATTTATAGGTTTAATAGGTAGGGAACTTAATATTTATAGCCTGTTTCACTAAAACGATGGAAAGTCTTTTCGATCGAATGTAGTCACTCGAATCAGATTTGGTTTCTGTAATAAATAACTTATTGTTCGATACCAGATACGTCTACATTGAAAAAAGTTTTATGTTCTATAAATGAGAATCAAAAGAGAACCCTGCAAGTATTTGGAAGTGAGTTGCTAACTCCATCTTCAAATAATTATCTACTTCGACACTTATTTTTTGTAAAAGGGTGATACTTCGTAATTTTACAATAACAAATTAATTGTTTATCCAATTTCGATCGTCTGTAGTAACTACTTAGTTAAATGAAAGAATATGGAAATTCGATAGCTTCGTAATTTACACAAATAGTAAACAATTTTTAAATATGTTTCTCATTTCTCATGTCTGCCTTAGAACTTTCTTATTTTCAATGTCCATTCCGTTCAGACCTTATTTCAGATTCCTTAAGTGTAAATGTGAATTTGTAGAACTGATCAACGATTTAACTACCAAGTGCAAAATGGAGATTTAACTACCAAGTGCAAAATGTTCTCTTTTCCGCAACCATCTTTATATTGTGCCAACATTCCATTCCATGGGGAAAAATCTAATTTGCTTTAATTGTTGCTAATATATGAAAATAAACTGTAATATGAAACAAAAATTCAAGAAGCCAACCCTTTGACATAAATGTCGTTCTATAAATATTTGTCATCGAATAAAAATTTGTGGATAATACTTCATTTTCATTATAAAAAAATCTTCGACCTGAAACATTTTTGATTGATGTATAAAATAATATAGGGAAGTGCGCGAACAATATAATTCACGTATAAGTAAAGAAATATCATTTGGCACATTCATCATTCAAAGGAAACATGAGCTCTACATCAAAAAAGGCAATTGAATTGAGAAGCAAGAGGGAGACATATGGATTATTTTCAACCTTTTTCCCAAAGTCAACAGAATGCAACATCATAGATCCACCGCAAGGTAATGCGTATCGAGCAAATTAGAACATCAGAAGGCAATGATATAAGTGTTTTTGAACTTGATGATGTGAATGTGAATGATAATTCGGAAAATAGTGAATGTGAACATGACGGCGAAGATAAAACTGAATGCACAACTTCAAAAAAAAAAAAATTAATCTTTTTCGAAAAAATTATCTGAATGGGCAATACAAAATTAAAAATTATGTAAGTCATAACGCATCTAATAAGCTCTTGGTGTTGGTAGGTACCCCTAGATTACATGCACTTGATATGCCTAGGTGTTGTCAAAACATTATTTAAGTCGTGGACTCGAGTTAAAGAAGAAAAATACCCTTTACCACATTGGAACATTTCCTTACTTTCACACAAATTAACCGAACTAAAACCTTGTATTACGGATGAATTCTCAAGAAAGCCAAGGTCACTGGACGAATTAGAGAGGTGGAAAACTACGGAGTTTAGATAATTTATTCTGTATGCCGGACCATATGTACTCAAAAATATGTTAACTAATGAAAGATATCAACATTTTTAAAGCTTTCGGTGGCGGTAAGAATACTTCTAGATAGTAAACAGAGCCCATCCAACAACGATTACGCACAGTTTCTTTTAAAATCATTTGCTGGTGATGTTGCTGAGCTATACGATTCATCGTTTCTATCACATAACTTCCACGGCCTCATCCACATAAACGCTGATGCTAAATTGTATGGAAGCCTCGAAAATGTCAGTGCTTTCCGGTTTGAAAACCACCTTCAAAAAATTAAGAAGGAAGTGAAGAAAAGTAATAATGTATGCGCTCAAATCTACAAAAGAGAAGTTGAAAAAAGTTTGACCATTACAAGTAATCGAAAATCTAAATTCCCATCATTTGGGAAGAAAAATTTATTTAATGAATGTGAATGTTATATTTCTGTTAAAACTGACAATTTTTACTTTAATTTGGACAACAAGAAAAATTTTTGTTACGTCGACAAAAAACTTGTCCAAATCTCAAAAATTATAAATATTAGTACCTCTCCAAACTTTAAAGGCAATTTTCTTGAAAACTTGCATCCTGTATTTTTGCAGCCTCTGGTCATGTTAAGAGAAGAAGGAATCAATGTACCTAAAGACTGCAGGACATTAAAAGGAACTCCAAACAAAGTGAACATTCGTAGTATTTGAGGGGGATCATATACTCATTATGGGTTAAAAGACTTCATAATGCCCACTTCCTTAGAAAAAGAATTACAATTGTTGCCATCGCTGCCATTTTATATTTCCGACGAAGCCAAACTTCTTCTAGATAGAAATTTATTACAGAAAATATTAATAAATCGTTTTGGGGGAAAAGAAATGTCATCATTTGTTATATTAGCAATTGAAGTTGTTATAAGTGATCAAATAGCAATTGATATGACATGGCGCTGAACTATACAAAAACCCAGTTTTCAGCGATTTTCTACATATAATATACTAAGAGGCAAGTCAGCTTACTTTTGTGTTAGTATGAAATTAAAACATTAATTTTTACAGATATGTAACCCAGACGTCGTTGTTGGACCTAAACAAAGGTTGTCAACAACATATTTTACACGATCGGGATAGATATGTTTTTAGCTTTGCTTAGTATTAACCTTAGCGGTTGACATGTTTTGGCTAAATATACGGCATCAAAAAGTCTCTACCAGGCGATATTATATTTTAACAAACACGGTTATTGAAGAAATTAAGCACGCATTCGTCACATCTTTAACGTATCATCTTAGTGAAACTTTAAAGTAACTAAGGCGATAATATTTAAGGTAACAAAACAGTGTCATTTTGGAGTGTCGATTATTAACGCTTTATTAACTTCAAATTGTCACGAAGAATATACTTTTAAAAGGTAACGAGTACGTGGTTCATTTATTCCAAAACGGTATAACTTATTTGTTAAAAATACGATATCGCCTACGATTTTTGGATAGAAAATGCTTGCTGGGAAATAAAAAAAAAACAAATACAAATATTTGAGAATACAAAATTGTCAAATAAAAATGTATCAGTATTTGTAAGTTAGTTGTTCAATTTTATTTTGTAAAATCATAAAAGATATATGTAAAATATGTGCATATCAAAAATTTTTATTTTGTTCAATGATTTCGCTGTGTGAATTTTTGGAAAATTTAGGAGCATAATTCGCGATTTTAATGTCGATTCGATAGCTGTGAAGCAAGTGAGTGATTTTGGCACTATCGTTCGAATAATGAGAGCCCATTTCGTATTTGTGAAACCCAATTTGCAGACAAATGGCCTACTTTTACGTGTTCTTTCGTTTAAACTTCGCCTGGAAATAGTTTAGGAAAGCCAAAATTGACTTTTTTGTCGGATGGAGGCTAAGGAAACCTTTCGATCATCTTAGAGCAACGGGCTATTATTTTTTTCTTATGTTTAAACTCTGGCCAACAGGACCTTGTTTCGACCTTTTTGAAAATCTAAATTTGAATTTTTAGGCCGTACCTACATTCAGTGCGTTGCGTACTAAAGTACACACCTTCTAATATTTAAGGGGTTTGCTGAACGTCCGTATTACCCAAATACGCAACGACCTTATTTACTCGTGTCAATTAAAAACTGCGAAAATTGATGAAACCCCCAAAACTGGTAAAACATTGAACCAAGTTTAAGAAAACACAAAACAAAATGTCGTTCTATTTGTAAACTTTTTACTCGAAAAAATTGTTCGAGCAAAAATGGTAAACAGGACTGCCAACTTCTGATTGGCTATTATGTTGATTTTGAAGTATTGCCATCCAATTTTAACATATTTACTAAATTTGCGTTCCCGAAATTTTCAAATTATTTTGTACTCTGAGAGCGATTTTGAAATTTTTCCCTTTTACTATTAAAAAAGTACTGGAACACACCATTTATACGCAATGCGTATTTGGGTAACATTCGTACGCATACGCATGAATTTAGGTACAGCCCTGAGAAAAAATAATATGAAATTCCAGGGACCGAAAATAACAGTTATTTTTTAAAATGCGAACAAAAAAATCTTCATGTTAGAGACATGGGACACCAATAGTGTCATATACCAATAGATTCGTGTTGAGGAGCCCATTAAGGATATTGAGTGATCTTGAGAAAACACTCTCAGTTCCCATGTTAAGGATTATTTTTTAACGGAAAAAATAAACGTTGATTTTTAACTGTTAAAAATGATTTTTATTTTTTCCGTCAAAAATAAAAGTCTTTTTGGGATTTTTATTTTTTCCGTCAAAAGTAAAAGTCTTTTTGGGACTTTTATTTTTTCCGTCAAAAATAAAAGTCTTTTTGGGACTTTTATTTTTTCCGTCAGAAAATAAAAGTTTTTTTTGGGATTTTTATTTTTTCCGTCAGGAAATAAAACTCTTTTTATGTAAAGAAGTTTATACAACTTGTAATCAGTTATAAAATTACAATTTATAAATCTCTGTCCTTATTACAATAAGTGTACACATAAGTAATCAAGATCAAAGGTAAAAAATATTTGTTATAAATTTTTAAAAAATAGTCTAGTGTACCAAATCATGATATAAATTAAAGAATCATTACCCTGACTATTAGGTCAAAGGTTATATAACTGGTACCAAACTCTATATGTTTATTTACGTAAAAAGACTTTTATTTTCTGACGGAAAAAATAAAAATCACAAAAAGACTTTTATTTTTGACGGAAAAAATAAAAGACCCAAAAAGACTTTTATTTTTGACGGAAAAAATAAAAATCCCAAATACGACTTTTATTTTTGACGGAAAAAATAAAAATCATTTTTAACAGTTAAAAATCAACGTTTATTTTTTCCGTTAAAAAATAAATAATTAAAGTGGATTTTTTTATTTAGGTCACATAATAACAGTTATTTTTTACCTGATTTGATATAAGTTATAACCGTTACGGTCCCTGTGAAATTCATAAATATAATATGAAATTTTGAGTGGAGAATATAATTTATGTGGATAAAAAGAATATACAGTATTTTTCGGTTAATTGACCCTACGGTTAATTGGTTTCCACGCTTAATTGAACCACATGATGGTGCAACAAATATTTCATAGGAAAATACATGTACATTTTCTCGGATAATTAAACCCTGTTAATTGATTTTCCCGCTTAATTGGGTCCAAATGCATGCTATCAAAAATAAATTTCCTTTTACTTTTCACCGGTTAATTGCATAATAATAATTGGAAAATAATCTGTCATTTTTTTACAAACATATTTGACATAATTTGTGAAAAAGACTAGGGACCTCTACTAATTCAAAACATATGTTTATTGATAAGGAAAAACTGCGAGAAAGCGTAATTTGTATTTGACATTGAATTTTTTTTTTTAAATCATTAGTAGTTCCAATTATACGTGATTACTGCAATTGAACAAACTATTCAATTACGCGGGTTCGGATAATTGGTTCCTCGGTTAATTGAACAGAAATTTGTGCAATTTTTGATGTGCAATTAACCGAAAAATACTGTATTTTCAAATTCGTTGTTGGATTTTCGTCAATTCTCCTGAAAATATGGTTTCGACGTATTTGAGTAACACGCCCGTGCAAAACTTTTTTGCGGTTGTATTGAAGTTGGTACATACATGAAAAAAATAGTAGAATATTTCAAAATGGTTTTACACATTTATATTAACCATTAATCGTTAAACATTATTTAGCATTTTCATTCAATTAATGCATTTATTCTATTAGTCATCGAATTAATTACTGTTTTGAACTCATTTGGTGCGATAGAAATCCCAATTTCACTAGTTTTTACTCCAGTAATTTAAGGTTCACTTCTTAACCGCATTTTTATTATAGCCCATGCACTTTCAATTATATTTATAAAAACATTCCCCCTTTCCCACTAGGTGTGTATTGAGACCATGGGCTTATATAAAGAAAGAGTATACATAGAAATCACATGTGTATATAACGAACAATTGGTCTGCTAACAGAAAACCGGAGTTTTTTGTAGTTGGTTTGTTTTGATTTTATAAGAACCAATTGGTCAGTATAGAGACCACAGGTTTTTATGAGAGATGTTTACTGCACATACTCACCCAATGCTCAAATTATAAAAAAAACAACACAACACAAATCTATTGAAATTTTCACGTTTTATATACTATGTGAATTGATATAATAGATGACTTAATTATAATGAAATGATTATAATGAAAATTTTCCATTTGTCATAGATAGCCGTCCAAGAATGGTTATTAAAAAAGATTATTTGAAAAAATTGATTTTCGCCTGTCCATAGGAGAATGTCTTAAATCACTGGCCGAAGCCGGCTATTTTGAATTATATTTAATTAAAACAAATTTATGTTAAAATATAATGTGTACGCTTTGCAACCATTACCTTCAAGGGTCTATATTTCGGGATTTTTGGCTTCTCCCATGCAAATCATAACTTTTGTGACCAGGGAGACGAGATCTACGTGTGGTAAAAATGTCATCCGAGATTAGCCTCTAAACTTATATTGTTCCCTTTTTAGTATATATGTACATAGAATTACTTTTTTAGTCGATTTATGCACCTTGCTCTGTTCATGTATTATTTTAAACAAGATACAGGTCACCTTTACGATCCGAATGCGATAAAATTTGATACACTCCATTCGAAAGGGACGAAACTTTATTTGGCACAAAGACGATATTGATATTGGTCAAAATAGATACAGATTTATATATAGATCCCATATATTTTTCTTTGTTTATTTGCATTGCGCATTGAATAGATTCTAGGATGATGTACCCTGTTCTTGTCCGGGCATGGCTTTTTTTTAATTTCTTAACAAAAAAAATTGTTCCAAAACTTGGGTCGTCAACAAATGTCATGTAGGGGAGACTGGGGCACCTTCGGCAATCGCGTTTTCGATATGAAGCTCTCACCGTACATCACTAGTTTCGATACATAGGTATCGAATATCGAAATAAATAACTGACACAAAGTTTGAAATTTCTAGCTAATAAGCTTATTTAGATACATGGGTTTTTGTATTTTTATAGATGTTTCTGTAATATTTCAATTCCACTTCGTAAGTATTTCGTGTATAAAACTTTTTAAATTTTTAAGACAATATTATTAGAAAGTGGTTAACTACGATGTGTATTATTATAAAAATATTTAAAAATATAATGCTTTTACTAAACTGATCGAAAAAAATGAAAAAAACTATAAAAAGTACATTCGGGGTACATTCGGCATTTTAAAGTGGGGCACATTCGGCCATATACAGATTGTGCAATATTATTTCCTTAAAATGTTTTTGAGTTTGTCTTTAAAACTAATCCTTTAATATGGCCTGAAATTGCATATATAAGATCAAACGTGCTTGTATTGACGAAAATGTGATAGAAAACCCCTATTTCGGATGGTGTGTGCGACCTTGAGATGTAAACGTCCGCCGCTAGAAAATAAAGTCCTATAATTCAAACATTGTGTGGCGTATTAAAACCAAATAGAGCCTTTAGAGGATCAGAATTTCAACCAGACTGATAGCGATGACAATTACCCGGCTATGACTATGGTGCCGAATGTGCCCCATCAAATGCCGAAGCTACCCCGGGTTGGGGCACATTCGGCAAATTTGACTTTTTTTACAAAACTGTAAAATTTTTTAACTAATACTATTTTTTACATCTTTTTGGTACTATTTTTTATAATTAAGTGTCCGAGGACAATAATCAGCCATAAAGTAGTTATATATGTTGAGTAAGTACTGAGATATAGAGCTCTAAAAAAAAGTGCCGAAGGTGCCCCAGTCTCCCCTACAAACGAGCGTTGTTCGCTCTCTCATTCGTTGTTCGACCCTTAATTATGAAGTAACTACTTAGTTCACTATACAAAATTTTCTGAGCGAACACCGACTTTTGTACATTGTTAAATTCGAATCACTCTCTGAATAACCAAGAAATTTGTCCCATCCCTAACAGTTGAGAGCATTTATCGAAAATAAATTAATTTTGACAGCTTGAAAATATGTATAAAAATTTTCAAACTTTTTAGTAAAATTGAAATTGATGACTGAAATGTAAAAAATTGTCTAGTTTTTATATATGCAGCAGGATGTAAATTTTGTTAACACCATAATGCAATATGATTTTCTTTCCCATTGGTTCTAATTAACGTACAAAACAAGAAACAAATTTGGGGAAACTCAAACAAAAAATTCTCCAAATTTTTATATGTGACATTTGAATTTAGAAAATATAAAAATGTATGAAAACAACAATATTTTCAGAAACAATGGAAATCATGAACTAAAAAGTAAATAAATATAGGTCCATACTATGGTCAAGAGGAAGAGAATTATTTTTTCTATTTAGATCCATATGTGATTCATGCAAATATGTTAGATTTTTGGTGTAAAACGAAAAACAAGTTTGAAATAAAAAACTCTGATGGCATGAATTAAGAATAGTGTTGTTTGAAAGGGTTAATTCATGTACGTAATTCTGAGAGCGAACTATGTTGTTCGAATGTCCGTCAGAACATGGCATAAAACAATGACGAAGAAATCATCGATATCGTCGTCGCACAGTGGGAAAAAATACCGATCTAGCGCGCAGAAAATCAAAAAATGAAGTTGAAGGAAGCTTTATAACATTAATGCAGTTTTAAAGTAGAGTGTTGAGAGTACTTAAGTCCGTATAAAATAATCCGAATTAATAAGCTAGAACGGAATAACGGTATATTTAAAATAGAAAATTTTTCCAATGTTAAAAATGGCATTTTTTAGCTATAAAATTGCGATGGTCGTGTTCATTCTGTGAATATATTATTATAAAATTTTGTCCATTTTTGATATATAGTATTGGTATTTAATTAAATGGTATAGTTATATAACCCATAAGTTATTTTAATTTAGGTGTTTCGGGCTAAATATATGTAAGGTCCGTTTTTTTTAATTCCTTCAATTAAAATAGGGGTTTAGTATGGAGTGCAGTCGAGTTCAGCTTTGATTTTTGTTTTATTTTTCTTGTGTGTCTGTCTAGAACATCATACTAAATTTTTTCCTGCGACTTCCTGCGACTCTCGGATTTATGGCAATTTTTTGAAAAAAAATGCCAATTTTGTGTAGGAAGCTTTTTTAAGGTTTTGTTCAAATAAAATTAAAAATTCGTGAATTTTTTTGATATAATTCATCAAATATGACTTGGAATAGATCACAGCATAGCAGATAAGAAAAAAAAACAAGCTCAAAATGGCCATCCTAAGGTTCAAGAGTACTGGGTGTGAGTATGAAAATGAGGGATTTAAGTAAGCTGCTCCAAACGTTGATTTTAAACTCATGCACTGAATATACATGTATTCCAAATGTCTAAATAACAATTGAAATTACAACGAAATCGGTCGTAAGAGACTTTTCAAATACCGCATGTAAAGGGTCTACTTTATGAACCCTGAAAAAAAATAGCATTGGTGTAACAATCATATATACATGGTTTTACCTACATTTATGGTACGGTGCAACACCAAAAGTAATGAATGATTACAACAAAATTTCGTCATTAACCCCAAACATCAATTTATACGAATACGGTCTGTCTACCTTACATGCAAGGATTCGATGTTTAGAATGTATATTGCACATTTCATACCGACTGGTTTTGAAAAAGTGGAAAATTAATATCTCCGATCGGCCACTTTTCGAAGAAAGGAAGGCACGTATCATTAATGATTTGAAAGAAGAAATGCACATTATTGTTGACACACCTAAGTCAGTATCTTGGCATCATCGATAACTGATGTTGATGAAAAATTAATTAAAAAATTTAGTATCATCCTTTCAGCCATGGCCTGTGGATATGCTATTAACGTAGAGTCTTTTAAAAAACTTACTGAGGAAACATTTATTCTTTTCGTGGAATTATATTCTTGGTTCTATATGCCTTCAAACATACACAAAATATTAGTGCATGGAGCTGATATAACTAAATGTGCAGCTTTGCCCATAGGAATGTTGTCTGAAGAAGCCATGGAATCCAGAAATAAGGACTTTCGGAACTACAGGGAATTGTACACCAGAAAAATTAGTCGTGAGGTTGCTATTTTCTTCTGATCCAAAAATATCAAGTTTGTCTCGTAGTACATCTCTTAACCATCGATATAGTGAGCCACTATCTGAAGAAGTCCTTAAACTACTGGAGGATCTAATGCTACCAACTAATTCAGTTCAAAACTCGGATTCTGAATGTGATTAGTATTTAATAAGTAACGCCTAAATTTTGTAAAATATATATAGTTTAATGTTTTAGATATGTAATATTAACAATAATAAAGATATATATAATAGCAATAGTGTTTGGCCTTAACCCACTTTTTACCCTCCAAATATTTCGGAATTTTGAAAAGAAGCTTCCATTTGAGGAGTACTATTAGTTATAACGAAAAATGTTGCTTATTATAAAATATTTCAATTGCTTCAAAATAGTAATTTACACCAAAAAATTTAAGTTTTTTCTAAAAAAAAAATCGGCGCTTAATGGGTTAATAAAAAAAAAATTGCCAAATTTTTTCATAAAATAATTAAAATTGTCCATCTAAATCTATTCTTATCCAAAATATCGATAAACATACAGTAAAACATCTACTTTGATTTTCTGCGCGTTAGATCTGCATTTTTTCCCACTGTGCGTCGTCACACTTTGTTACGGTATACCAAAAATGTTTCAATAGTTATCGATAAATGTCGACAACGACATACGGAATAGGGGCGATAGTTTTAGAAGCTACAAAATTGTTTTAAAGCAAATTGATTGTTTTGTGAATTTTGTAAAATAAAGAATTAAAACGGATAAACAAAACGTAAGTATTGATAAAATAGGTAATACAAGAAAAATTGGCGAACGATTTTTTAGGTTCCAAATCCAAACACAAAAGTGTGCGCCCGTAACATATCTGGAACAACATTTGTTATGTCCAACCCGCCATCAATTGCATATGCAGGAAGAACGGGCATTTATTGCAGTTGTTATGTTTATATTTATAACATTCAAAATTGTACTTCATTTAGAAAGAAATGCTGAACCTAATCTTTCTTCAAGTGTTGTTGTTATCGCCATGAGGCTGATGAATTATAGTACATCTTCAAGTGACGACGATGATGACAGTATAATCGACCATTTTCATACAATGGCGACTGTTCCCTTACTGGACATCCCAATAGTTTTTATCGATATGAATCAACGAAACTCCATAAAGAATTTTGTTGATTCCATTGTACCAACATATATGGTCTGTTCCCGTACTGCAAGATTCTACTCGATTTTACTTTTTTCTTCGATATCATAAAGGAAAATTCGTTATCGTAGTAAAAAGTAGTAGATTCTTGCAGTACGGGAACAGACCAATAGTGGGGAGGAATTTAGAAACCATTTTCGAATTTCCAGAGTACTTTTTGAAAACTTATGCCAGCGATTAAGTAACTGCGATATGTACAACAAAATGCGGATTGACAAGCGAAATTCCGATATGTTCCTGAGGGTTGCAGGGCACGAGACTTGTAGTTTTCGTGACATTGCGGATCGCTTTGATATGTCAACATGTTCTGTTTCTTTACTAATAACAAGAGTTTCATCGTTGAGTCCTGAGGTAATAAAATGACCAAGTAATGAAAAAAGTACCAATCTTCTTCCGATTTTGGAAACAAATTCTATTTAATAATGCTATAAGTGGGTGAAAATATTTATAATACGTATATTAACAGTAACGATATGTACTCTTATTTTTTTCAAGTTGTATTGATGGAACACACATTTTAATAAATCCCCCAAGAGAAGGAAAGGATGACTATGTGGACCGGAAAGAGAATTTAACAATCTGTCTACAGGGTATTTGCGACGAAAACAAAAACATAATAAACGTTTTCGTTGGCTATACTGGTTCATGCTATGATAGTTGGGTTTTTAAAAACTCAACTGTTTACGACAAGTGATTTGCTCGGAGATTCGGCCTACCCATGCAACGAATACTTAGTAACGCCATATAAGGACAACGGGCATTTGACAAGAGCTCAAAAGCAGTTTAATATTAAATTAAGCTCTGGAGGCGTTTGTATTGAACATACATTTGAAAGCAACGTTTTAGGCAGCTTTACTATTGTAAATTAAGAGGAATTTAAAAAAATTGCTTTTTTGTACGAGCCTGTTGCGTATTACATAATAACGCCAATGAAGACGAGATTGAGTTCACGGAAGTAACGAACCCTTCTATTACGAAAGAATACATTGGCGCAAGTAATTTGTCACAAGGAAACCAAGTGCGGGACACAATATCTGAATTTATTCAGGCCATTAAATTAAATTTCTTTAATAAAATGTCAATCGTTAAAAATATAAAAATAAAGCTTATTTCTTTAAAACATCAACAAGAGATTACAAATAAATGAAATTTTTTCCCGAGCCTCTCTTCTTCTGCTCTATCTCTTCTTTCCATTAAACTCCTTTCCATCAACTCTTGCCATTTCAAGTCGGTAGCTTCCTTTTTCTTTGTAAATTTCTAAACCTTTTCTATGTAGCTTTGAAGTGATTTTTTTCATTTTTTCGACGTGGATGGCAAAAAGTTTATTTTCGGAAAATAAAATGAAAGGATATATTATATGTATGTATATAGGTATATATTTTAACGTCTGTTCCACTGTCGAGTACAAACTCCGGGTGTATGGACTTCTTTTCCAACAACAGCTCATCAAGTTCATATTATAAACAAAATGATCAGATTTAAGGTTGAAATAGGATTACACGTAGTATATTTAGATTTATCATATACAAAACATATATGGGAGCAACTTATACCTAAATCTGAACCAATGAAAATTGCTTTCGTTCTGGGGGAAGTTGCCGCTTTAAACTAAAATAGTCAGCTTCCACTTGAGTAGCGTGTCCATTTCGTTTCAACTTCTCCGCAATTTTTGTCCACATATGATTCTTATTTTTTAAGGATCCTATTTTTCCCACCAATGGACGCAATTTCTTTACCTTGGCTAGCAACATTATAACTGCTGCATCTAACCAGATATTTTTTGTATCAGCATCACATGCCGGAAAATTTGCATCTTCCTGAGACGTTGAATATGATATTTCCTGGAAATTTCTGCATGATCACTTGGTTATCCATTTTTGCGAAAACACAATCTCGTCGTAGTCCTCTGCGTCACTCATTTGAGCAACCACTGACTCCATATACAGCGCATCTGTAAAACTTCAATCAACATCAATTTCAATCTAAATAAAATGTTAAAATTTACCGGTCACAACCCTTTTATATGATTTTTATGAAATTAGTAAACGAACGGTCTTAACATTTTAGCAATATTATATATAATTGTTAATTCCCTTCGGAATATGTATTCTACTTGATTAAACATTTCAATGGAAAATGTGTTTGAAAACATCCGTTATTTTAATTGTGTTATACATTTTTATTTTAAACAAAGTTTAACTAATATGGTTGTGAAATTATCTTGCATTGTAAAATTATTCAAGGACTGTGAAAATGGGTCCATATCCGCCACAATAGGGGATAAATTGCAGGAGTCGGGACTGATCCCGAGAGAGGGACAGTATAAATGTGAAAAGGGTCATCCATTAAAATTGATCCCTTTCGATAACTGTGATGGTTGGGCGTGGAGGTAAGTAATTAACAACATAGTAGATTAATTTAATAATATTTATAATTTAGATGGTGTAAAAAGGTTCGAGGCCGAAAATAAAAAATTTAATTTGAAGTGTTCTTTTTGATAAATCCCACTTGCCAATATAAAAAATTATAGTTTCTGTATTTATGTGGACGAAAGGATGTGGGACCCTTGGCGATATAATGGAAGAGATATTCATTAGTAACCATACTGCTTTGGATTGGAATAGCTATTGTAGGGAAATTATCATCTTTAGTGAATCCCAAACCCAAATTGAGATTGGTGGACCAGGTGTGGAAATAGAATAGTCTAAAATAGGCAAAAGAAAATATCACCATGGACATGCAGTTGAGGGGCAGTGGGTTTTTGGAGGCATTGAGCGATCAAGTAATAAATGCTTTATAGTGCCGGTGTAAGATCGTTCGAAAGAAACCTTACTGCCCCTCATTAGAAAATATATCAAGCCAGGATCAGTAATAGTTTCGGATTGCTGGAAGGTAAATTTTATATTATCTATATATTTTTATCTACATTGATATTATTTTGTTTATTTTGAGGCGTATGATACATTGGATCAGGAGGTTTATACACATTATAGAGTTAACCACTCCGAAAACTTCGTCACAGTCAAAACAACACTCAAACTTATCTGTTTACGGTGGTGCCGAGCTGATGAGAAGAATCCATTTCTAGCGTCTCTGAAGTTCGCGGGTCCGCTGTATGATCCATCCAATCCTTCAGCTGACTCCGAACTTGAGAGAATTCGAGGCGATTCTGCAGATCCTGTTGCGTTGGAATACATCGAATTATCAAGTTCAGAACGCGACGAGGAGGATGATTAGGCGTAGTATTTTTTAAAACTTGTTTTTATTTGATAATTGATGTTATTGATGATGTTTGGGCTAATGGTCAATGAAAAACGTTTGTTTATGTTTTATTTAGTTTTTTTATTCTTCCAATGTTTCGATTGTCATCGACAATCATCATCATGGTTAATTGTATTTAATATATTTTTAATTTTATTATTTATTTATTAATTCTTTTAAATATTTGCTACTATTTTAATTTGTCTACTCCTTAATTTATTTCTTATTTAATTTATTTCTTATTATTTTTAATTTGCTTTTAAATTGTTATTTTGCTATAAAATTAAATTGTTTTCGAATATTTTAATGGCTTTTTTAGTGTATAGATATGAAAATATCAGTCTATATGATATACATTCACAGTGTTTTTGGATAATAAATAAGGGTATACAATGTAGGGTATTTTTTGAACTTTGGAACCCCATATCTCTGGAAGTATTGATTTTCACCCGAAAAAATCAGCATCAGAAGGGCTACCTATGGTAAAAATTTCAAACTGATCTGATCCGTAAAGTGCATTTGTTCCCAATTTTTTATGACCTCGTAGTCCATGCCTGGGTATTGTACAAGATGCTATTGACCTAAAGATGTAGGGTTCGGTAAATTAAATATCAATTTTTCTCTTCAAAGTTATCACAGGTCGGACTTCTGAAATAGATGTTGTGAGCTACGTCTTTTTCTTCTTGCGAAGACTTTTTACTATTATCGGTATCCATACGTGCTAATGGCATTGCTTCTGTCGATTCATTCTTGTTTGGAACTATACACCTACTTGTGTATAGTTTCAAAGTTTGCAATCTCACAAGCAAGGGTAATTTCTTCCTTAATAAGAATGTCCATTTTTTTCTTTACATTGATTTAATTTTTTCATTTGTGTTTTCATTATTGTTCATAGTTATAATATGTTGAAGTATTTCAATTGGATTAGATTTTCAACTTCATTTTTACTATTTAGGGATTAATTGAAGTGTCACCTTCAGTTTATCATCTCCTGGTTTAGTGCACCTTTTAGATTGTAAATTGTAAGCAACTCAATACTCGTCCTTCTAGGCTCCTAAAGTATGCTGTGCAATATTCTATGGCAATCGGAGAAATATTTAATGTATTTCGTGAAGCATTTATATAAAATCGGTCTAAAATGTATATGAGAGTCTCAATCGGATAATTTTATTAGGGCACTTTTGTGTACTATAAATGTAGTTACGCCATTTTGTTTCAGAAAAATCATGTTAAAAGGCGTAACTGACACAAAACTTTTAAAAACATAAAAAACTATTTTTTTCTAAAAAAAATACAGCTTTATAAACCGTTAAACCGTTTGCATTTATAGTGACGACATACTTCTTGAAATTTAGCTTTTAAACCATTAACTAAAATAGAAGGCGATACGCACACTCAAATCGGTCCTTGTTTTGGACTGCAAATGATTATTCCATATAATTATTATTACAATGACTGTAGGACGAAATTTATTTTTTAGTAGTTCGTGCTTGGATTTGCCGCTCGTACAAGACGCTATTGTCCTAAAGATGTATGGTTCGGTAAATTAAATTTCAATGTTTCTCTTTAAAAGGACGGACTTCTGAAATAGATGTTTTTTGCTACGTCTTTTTTTCTTGCGAATACTTTTTACTATTATCGGTTCATTCTTATTTTGAAGTATACTTCTGATTGTGATATTGCATAAGTTATCTTTGGAGTTTGCAATCTCACATGCGGGGTATTTTCTTCCTTAATAAGAATGCCGATTTTTTCTTTATATTTATTTAATTTTTTTATTTGTGTTTTCATTATTGTTCATAGTTATAATAAGTTGAAGTGTTTCAATTTCCCTCGTTTATTTCTTCTACTCGTTAATTGCTTTCTTCCATTAATTTAACCTTTAACATTTTTTTTTTTTTGACATTTGGTGAGTTATTTTATACTTCTTTTCATTGACGGCAGTTGATTGATAATATCCGTCAACAACTTGGCTTCCTGTAGCAATACTAGCTGAGTCGAAGCAAACAATAAACATA